>NC_058407.1:102075712-102255683 GCF_002201575.2 Neomonachus schauinslandi | reverse complement strand
GCCCAGCCCCTGGAAACCATTCTACTTTCTACTTTCTGGTTCTGAGAGTTTGACTAGTTTAGATACCACATACATGTGAGGAGTCTTTTCGTGCCTGGCTTACTTCACTTAGCATAATGTCCTTAAGGTTCATCTGTGTTAAGATATATGGCAGGATTTTCTTCTTTTTTAAGGCCGTCATAACAAATCACATCAGCCTGGGGGGCTTATTTACTCACAGTTCTGGAGGCTGAAGTCTAAGATCAAGGTGTCAGCCTGATTGGCTTCTGGTGAGAGCCCTCTGTCCTGGCTTGTGGGTGATAGCCTTCTTGTCCTCACTCGGCAGAGAGTACAAGCTCTCCACTGTCTTTTCTTATAAGGGCACTAATCCTTTCATGAGGGGTCCACCCTCCTGACCTCATCTAAACTAGATTATCTCCCAAACGGCCCATCTCCACAGACTTGAGGGCTTCAACATATGAATTTGGGTGGGGGACAAAATTTAGTCCACAGCCATATGTGTATACCGTATTTTATTAATCCATTGATCCATCAATGTCCAAGATATCATTTTTTTCTCATTTTTTTAACCCGAAAGTTCCTATAATAGGCAAGGAGCATAAATTCAGACCCCCTACCTACAAGTGGTACAGGGGTAGAGTCCCTCTTTCTCACAGGTGGTACGGTAAGCCCCAGGACAGACAGTAGGCCTCCTTGCTGTTTACCCCAGGGCAGTAAACAGAAGCTTGTTCATCTCCCTTTCTTGAAGAGAAAGCTCTTGAAGGTTCTGGGCTTTATGCAAGGGCTCCATTCCAGCCCCCTGAAACCTTGCACACCTGAGGCCAGACCCTCATCTTCCACAGCCTATACTCTTATCCAGATCCAAACTTCTATGGGGGTCACCATGCCTTAGCTATTTTGAACCTATTCTTTCTTTTGTACAGTTAAAATATGCGTATCTATGACACAGGATGGTTTTGAGACTTAAATTACACAATTCACATTAGCAGAGACCAGATAGTCAATGAATCATTGCTACTTTTATTTCCAAACCCCAACTCAGCCCAATCCAGCCAAAACCACTCCCCTTCCTCTTAAAAATACAATAAAAACTTAAAAGCTGTAACATATAATATTATCTACCTTGGACTGCCCATACAATATCTCCCCTTTCTTTTGAAAAATACAAGAGAAGAAATATAAGAGATACCAACAATCAGCTACAAAGTCTGAACCCCAATATCATTTCTGTATACAAGATAGCTCTAATATGAAACACTTGCCTAGACAGCTAATGTATGAATTCAAACAAAGTGCATGAAACTCTCAACCTAACACACACACACACATACACACACACACAGTTATTAGTTATATCTAGTCAAATTTTCTAGTTGATCATAAAGATACACATCTTAAATGTCATTCATCCCTCAAGTGGGAAACATGTTCATCTTGTATTAAACATCAGTCAGCCCTGTTGCTAAACATGAAACTCCAGCTAGTTTGCAACACAATAGTTTTTCCTAGCTTAGACTCTATTCCAGATCATGAGTTTGTCTTGCCCTAGTCAGTACTTCTCTCCCTTTTGCTAGGTTCCATGGGTGGTTGGTCCATGATTTCCCTTTCAGTGGAAAGTACTATAGAGCAAAACCCCATGTCCTTCAAATGTGATAGCTGCATGTACCGAGAGTGGGAAGTTTCCTGGGCCTTCCTCACAGGTGGCCCACATAAGAAGTCTCATTATATAAAGCAAGAGCTCTTTTTAATTGAGTCATCTTACAGAAATCACCAACAGTCCCAATACCAGTATATTTGATTCTAAGATAAATGGGAATCGAACTTGGAAGAAAAGCCAGTGGCAAATAATTTCATGACTGCAGAATATATGATGCTAAAGATGTAAGATCTGTTGCTCTTTCCTACCCCTTGGAAAACTGCTCTAATAAATGAAAAATATATTGGAAAGAGAGAAGAGGAAAGGAAAGGAGAAGAGATTTAAGGGAGGTAAAGGGAAGGGAGGGGAGGGAAGGGAAGGAAGAAGAGAGGGAGGGCAGGGGAGGGAGAAAATAAATGTGGTTTATCCCCAAAAGCAGCAGACTCCAAGTGAGCTATGTGTGCATACTCCTTTATTTATTGTGTCCTCTTGGAATGTATTCAAAGCAAGAACATTAAGCATGTGTAATATCCAGAAGTGAAAACAGCCCCTCTTGACACAGCTCTGCAAGTTTCTGCCCTAAATTAGATAGCAAATCAGAAGGTTGCCCCTGTGGCTGGCTTGGGGCAAGAAATTAGAGAGTTCCACAACGTGTAAGCGTGCTGGGCAAAGACTGAGTCTAAGACAAGGCTGTGTGATGAGATTTTTCCCAGTCAGGAAAGGCAGAGCCAGGCTAGGCTCATTTTACTGCAGTGCAGACAGTGACAATTCCAAACTGATAAAGACCCTAAAATAGGCCCTCTGTATCAGGCTGCCCTGCATCCCTGGGAAAGAGCCATCCTGTCAACTGGATGTCAACCCAAGCATTTTCTTTACTGACCCACCTCCCTGACTTTTATCTCTGAGCATGCAGATAAACACACACGACAGTCCCTAGAGATTCTTTCTAAATATACCAACCCCTGTTCATACCAAAATGGACTCCCTGCCTATTAGTGCTCCACGGGTACAGAGGCCTGGCAGACCTGCTCCCGGGGCACAGACCAAGACTCTCACACCCTGGCTCTGCTCTCCTAAATCTGAAGTTTGGACAAGGCCCTTATGCTGACACTACTTCCGAGACAACACACATTCTTAACCCGAATTTTTCTCTTGCTAGGGAAGGTCTGAGCAGATCCCCAGGCTCATTCTGCCAGCATACAGGCTACTCTTCAAGCTACCAAGAAAAATCTCAAGAGCCCAACAATAAACCATCCAAATTAGAAAAGAAACAAGATGATCATGGCAGGACTTTTTAAGACCAGGGGCTCACAAAACAGGCTGCCCATGTTCAAATTCCAGCTCCACCGCTTACCAGCTGTCGACCTTAGGTAAATGACTTAGGCTTTGGAACTTCGGTTGTCTTTTCTGTGAAACTGGGATAACAGGAGTCCCTACCCCATAAATGGGAAGTGAGGACTAAATGAGATTGGGTGAAGCACACCCCAAAGTGCCCACTGGGAGCCACGAGCGAGGGTGGAGGGAGACTGCCTGCACCCACTGAGTACAAACACTCCAGGAGGAAGGTTCTGATAAACAATAGCTTATTATTCTTCAGAAGGGCCTCCTTATCATCCCTTGCAATCATCAAAGTTCCCAGTTGCAGTCTGGGCTGGGGAGAGCGGGGGTGAGAAGATGTTGGCTGTCATGAGGCTAAACTGTTTATAACTGAAGGAATGCATTAAGACACTCACGCTCAGAGAGCTGATTTATGTTAAGTAAATGGCCCCACATCCCTTAGATGTCTCCACTTGAGCTCTCTCTGCTGCCTGGCCATTTAAATGCATGACTTGATCCAGGTCCCCACTTGGGTGTTGGCAGGTTGAAAGGCACTTCCAAAGCCAACAAGCTCTAGAAAGCCAAATATGGCCACGCTCAGACCACTCTAGGTGGACCACAGTGAGGCCCCCCGAGGGTGCCAGAAGACAGTGAGGGGTGACTCAGACAGCATCAGCTGACAACTTCAGGGTACAAATGACTATGGGCTATTTTCATTTCCAAACAAAATTTTCCATCCTATAAACCCCAAAGTATTTTACTGAAGCAGTGGGGTCTAGTTCATCAGCCTACTGCTGACAGGACAACCTCTTAAGCAGGGAATAGACACTATTTTGAGTCATTGCCCCAGCAGTCTCCTGCCCCTGAGAGAGCGTATCAACAATACTCAGCTGGTTAGAAATCTCCTGGGGGACACAGAAATTTTATGGTATGAACGAAGGGGGCCAGGGATCAAGGCCAACCCCTCAGCTGCTCCTGACCACCTTTGGCAAGCCAGATCATCTCTGAGCACCAGTTTCCCCATCTATGCGCTAGAAACAAATCTGTCACAGGGATCAAGTGAGAGTAAAATGAGATAATATGTGCGAAATGCTTTGAAAAATATTTAGGAAGACACTATAATAAAATCATAAAGTACTATCTAGTGACTCCTCCAGGAAAGTTAAACCAGAAATTAGAAGCTCTCACATTTAATTCACCTTTCAAAATTTGTCTATGATTTACCAACCTACCTGAATTTAAAAAAATGAAAAACAGAGTTTATAAAATGGGTAAGTTTTTTCTTTTTTTTCTTCATTATACCAAACACCTATTTCAACGGATTTTTTGTCATTGTTGTTGAACTATTTGTTTGACAAAAGTGACTGAATCAGCTGGCTATTAAAGTACAACCTAAGCATCTGTCCATCTCTACCAGGAATAGCCAGAACAGTGGGTGTGCTGTATGCCTGTCCTCCATGCTGAGGCTGTGGCAGACATCACTAATCAATCATTGCACTCCCCCCCCCCCCCCGCCCCCCGCCCACGGGCAACAGTTAGCCTCCTCCTCAACACACAGCAGTCCAGCCAGCCATAACCAGTCCTGAACGGGCACAGGACCTAAAGCCTATTGTCATCACAGCTGCATCCTTTACCTGATTTAATCTGAAACCATAGGCTCAGTAAAATCACCTACAGGATGATTTAGTCTTACTAATTCCTCCTGAACTTAATTTGCTGATGTCTAGAATTCTTCAAAAGACACAAAATCTTTCACTTCACAATGAGACAAAAGGCTGGACATGCTAATACTTCAGAAAGGATATAAAAATGACTTAAATTGGGGCGCCTGGGTGGCTCAGTCGTTAAGCGTCTGCCTTCGGCTCAGGTCATGGTTGCAGGGTCCTGGGATCGAGCCCCACATCGGGCTCCCTGCCCCGTGGGAAGCCTGCTTCTCCTTCTCCCACTCCCCCTGCTTGTGTTCCCTCTCTCACTGTGACTCTGTCAAATAAATAAATAAAATCTTTAAAAAAAAAAATGACTTAAATTTACAGAAAAATAGAAACAGTTGATTCCAGTCTCCCTCTGAGCAGGTCCTCGTGGCCCTGTTCCTTCTGGAGCAGCTCTTCACTGCATCTTTGAAGAAACCATTCTCCTCCTACCCTCTGGGTGAAGTTGGCCTCCAGGGACAGCAGAGCTCACCCAAGACACACCCACGATGGCCAGGATGAACGAGGACAGTGCCGCACGACTCTGCCGGGTACCCGAGCCCTTCTTCTGTGAGCGTGTTTTGCCAGAGGGAAAGAGAGGTAAAAAGCAAAGAGCTCTGGATCCCTCAGAGTGATGTGCAATGGAAAGAGCACAGAAAGGGGAGATGACAACCAGAGATAAACCCCCATGACACAGAGATCGTAACCAAACCCCATAAAATCATCTTTCACACTATGTTTGACCCCTTTATACCAAAAGTTGCTCAACTCCTGGACTAAGCTTTTGTTTTGTTTTAATTTATCTCTGATGGGATTATGGTATCAGTCTATATACTAGAGCTCTGTAAAAAAAAAAAAACTGAGCGAGACTTCCAGAGTCTGAAAGATTCACTTACCAAACAAGTATGGTGATAACAACGTACCACGTTGCCACCTTTGAGAAATTCTAATGCAGTTCAGCCAGTGGCTCCATTGTAAGCTCCAGGAGGGCAGATGCCCATTTGTTTTATTCCTCAATACATCGAGCACTGTGTCTATCTGGTATCTGCTAGACAGTTCATGCATGGCTGTCAAAATTGGTTATGCTTGTTTATGTCCTCTGCCAAGTGGCTATTATAGTGCCAAATTCAAAGCAAGCACTCACTTAACATTAATTGATTGATGATTGATAGTCTGACCTGTCTTTCGTTCCCTAAGTGAAGAAAGCAGAATGAGTCCGCTTGATACATCTGGTATATACCGAACATACCTAACAGATATCTGATGTACCAAACATACATTTTAATGTATACTTAATATATGCCTCTTATACCTTATGATATTAAAAAGAAGAAATAATAGACTGACATCCAGAAAGTTTAAAATACTCTACCTGAGTAAGTCCCAAAGGGCAGACTGGAAATCATTAGGTGGCATAAACGGGAGGTGATAGTTAAAGGAGGTAAACTATTAAATAGCATCATGTCACTTTGGTTTCTGATGGTTTCGCTTATAAATATAGTTTTACTAAAGGACCAGCTCAGGGGAGAATGATTTACAAACCAGGCAGAGGTATATTTATAATAATCCCTTCCTCATAAATGGGTCAAAACTCTCCAAGCATGTCCACATCCATGATTTCATTTGCCCTCACATCTTTTCGATGGAAGTAGAATTATTATTAGTGGTCTATAAAACACAGATGCAAATTTCCAGTTCTGGCAATAAGGCAGGCCAAGTTTAAACCGAATTCACTGTTTTTACGACGCAGAGAAATGCTGAACAATATCAGCTGACACAAAGAAAGGGGATTCCTCAGTCCCAGGGAGGAAGAGAGAACTTAAGGCTGAGTAACGAGCTGAGGCACTACAGCTGGGCTGGCCGTGGAGGCTGTGGGCCCAGAGCTGGGGCTTCAACATCTACACGGCAGGAGATGGAGCTAGGGGACCCCACAAAGCCAAGAGTGGAAACCGAGGCCTTGGCAAAAAGCCAAGAATCTGGAAAAACTGCTCCCCAGTAAAAAACCCAGGTTAAAATCTCTGCCCACCCTCCCAAGGAAGAGATAAGGGGAGGCTGACTGGCACTTTTCCTGTTGTCTCAGAATTCCAGCTGAAGCCCCAAACCTAAGAACAATAAATGAGAAGTACCCCTCAAACAACAAAGGCACTGGATAGATACTGTGTTGCAAAACTAAGAGGTATCCAAACTGGTCTTTTGACCCTCCCCTTCACCACCCTATCTAGCCTATATAAGCAAAGGACTAGAAACTGGAGTCCTGGAGGTAGCAAGGTGTGGGCTGTGGTGGAGTGTGCTTCCCCAACCCTCCCCCTAAAGCCAAGGGAGGTGAGCACCAAGAGGAGCATCTCTTGAGACTGGAGTGCCTGCGATAAAAAAGACCAGCCTGTCACCCCCCAGCCTGATGCCTACTAAGGGACAGGACCTATATGCCCACCCCAGTGTACCAGAGCAGAGGGCTACTCTCGGGAAAGCGCTGACCCATGTCTTTTAGAGTCTGGACGGTGCACACAAAAACCAAGGGACAGGGCCTGCTTCCTGCTTCAAGAATTCTCCAGGAGAACTGGGGCAGTTATGTAGACAGGGTAAGGAGAAAGGGCAACAATGGGAAGCAGCCTGCAACTCCAAATTTTAACTAAATACAACAGCCTTTACTGGGCTGAGTGGATGACACTGATATGACATGAATTGGCTGGATTCAAGCCACTGTAAAGACTCGCCCACAAGGGCCACCTCAGCATAAAAAGGCTGTGAGATTCACAAGACATCTGGGAGATGCCACATCACCCACATCAGGGAACTGTGTGCTACAAAGGACCCCAGAGGGGCCATCAAAGGACCCACAGAAAGAAAGAGCCAGTGTTGAGATGACTACCATAGCAGAGAATATGACGGCCAGCCAATGTCAGACAAGAAGCAGCACCAAGGAGAGAGACTTGAGCCCTACTTCCTCTGAGTCCCTCTTCTCTGCCCTAATCCTGGGAGCCCAGAGTAGGGGAGAAATGGAAGAACTAGAAGAAGAAGGGGAAAAAATAGGTCATGACACTTCTCCATACAACTCTGAAACCCAGGGGTAAGGCCTGAAGTAGTCTATGGACTTCTTTAATATTTACAACATGAGTCCTAATTATTGAAATGAGACTATTCTAATAACTGAATGTGAGTGGAAAGCAAAGACAGGCCTGAGAGAATGTGAAAGAACAGGTAAGGGAGAGCCAACTGAGAGGGTCTGAATGCAGCAATGGTAGAAAAATTAAAATCTTTCCTATTTGTATGAGTCAGTTCATTACATATACATATTCCACTGATCTCTGACTGAGATTCTGGGTCTGAACATTTTTTTCTCATGATAATTAAAGCACCAGTATGCTGTGGGCACTTCAAGTCAAGAAGCAAATATCAAAAACTGTTTCTGGACCACTGAAACCACCAAATGCAAAAGAGCACTATTGCAACAACTCCAAAACTCAGGGTGCTTAGAACCTCATGGGAAAAAAATTCAGAAAGAAGATGGACCACTCTCAAAATTTATATGCCACAAAAGGAAATGATCCATCACTAGTGAAAGGAGTAGATACCAGAAACAGGATAATCATTCCCCAAGGGCTGAGGTAGAAAAAATAATTTTAAATAGACTATAAATATTTTATATTTATAAACTATATATATTTATAGTATTTATATATTTTTAAATTATTAAAAATCTAAAATATGGAATAGAAACCAAAAGGGAAAAAAATAGACTATGAAAAAAACCAAAAAATTTGAGAAAGAAAATAGAACTTTTAGAAATAAAATAGCCATTAAAAATAAAAATGCATTTAAAGGTTAAACAGGGGCACCTGGGTGGCTCAGGCATTCAGGCATCTGACTCTTGATTTCAGCTCAGGTCATGATCTTGGGATCCTGGGATCAAGCCCCACATTGGGCTCCCTGCTCAGCGAGGAATCTGCTTAAGGATTCTCTCCCTCTTCCTATGCTTCTCCCCTTGCTCTCTCTCTCAATAAATAAATCTTTTAAAAAATAAAGGTTAAACAGCAGTTTAGAAAGAAATGAAGACTACATCAAAAACTAATAATGTACTATATGGTGACTGACATAACATAATAAAAAAATTATTAAAAAAAGAAAGAAATGAAGAAAAAACTGGTGAATTGGAAGATAGAGCTGAAGAAATTACCAGAATGTAACAAAGAGGGATAATGAAATATAAGATATGAAAGTGCATTTAAGAGAAAATGTACAATGACAAAGACCAATATATTTTTTTTTAAAGGTTTTATTATTTATTTGAGAGAGAGAGTGAGAAACAGCATGAGAGGGTCAGAGGGAGAAGCAGGCTCCCTGCTGAGCCGGGAGCCCGATGTGGGACTCGATCCCAGGACTCCGGGATCATGACCTGAGCCACCCAGGCGCCCAAAGACCAATATATTTTAATAATAGAGTTCCAGAAGAATAAAATAGAAAGACTAGGAGAGAGGCAGTATCTGCAAATGACTGAGAATTTTCCAGACTGGAGAACAATATGAATCTGTAGACTGAAGCATCCTACCAAGTCTCAAGCAGGATTTTTTAAAAATTATGTATTAACTCAACATTGTAAAACTGCATAACACTAAAGTCAAAAAGTCAGAAGAGTGACTCAGACTTACAGCAGACTTTTCATCAGCAACAATAGAGTCCAGAAGAAAATGGAATATCTTCAAATTGCTGAAGGAATAGAACTGCTAATACAGAATTTTGTACCTGCCATTATTCATGAGTGAACTCAAAAGGAAAAAAAACAATGTCAAACAAAGACTGAAGAGGTTTGAAATCTACCACCATAGACCATTGCTGAAAGAACTACAAAATATGTGCTTCCATACTAAGGAAAGAAACCTAGAAGGAGGGAAGAGAACGAGAGATGAAATAGAGCTCCCTCACAAAGACTTCCTTGGGAGCAGGTTTGAATTCTTTGTCAATCTACAGTATGTAAAATACAGCATCTCCAATTCAAGACCCCCCTCTCAAGGCCAAGGAAACACAAGACATCCCCATGCCTTTAAAGCCCAAAGCCCTTTCTCTCTGGTACTATTTTGAAGTCACAGAGCAGAGTTGTCTTACATTCTTCCTTCACCACCCCAAGACATTCTTTCTTAGAGAAAACCTGGCTCAGCAATATTCTTTATGCACTACAATTTCCCTGTGCACCTGACAGTACATAAATGACTAGATGCAAAAAAGTTTTCTCCCACTGTATTTCAATTAATTCCTATGAAATATTCAAGTAATTGTCATTTATCAATGAGGCTAAAAGAATAAACAGATTCTATTTTTAAAAAAAGGATTTTATTAATTTATTTGAGAGAGCACGAGCAGGGGGGAGGGGCAGAGGGAGAGGGAGAAGCAGACTTCCCACTGAGCAGGGAGCTCGACTCAGGACTCGATCCCAGTACCTGGAGATCATGACCTGAGCTGAAGGCAGATACCTAACTGACTGAGCCACCCAGGCACCCCAACAATAAACGGATTCTTAATGGGGGAGGGAGGGTCAGGGTGGTAGCAGATGCAGATCCTCAGATACAGGGAAGTTAAATGATCCAACAAAGGTTCCAAAGCAAGAGGTTGAAGTCCATCTAAACACAGGTCTCCTTGTGCCCAGATATGCCCACACCTTGTGATGACATGGTATCTTTCAGAGGTTTCAAATGAAGGCACACTGCTCTCTCCTCCCCTCTGCCTCTTCTCTCTCACACACACATGCGCATACATACATACACACACTACATGGAGATCATTGTCAAAGAACTTGCAAGTATTTGGCCCCCAAGTGTTAGAGGAACATTTCCTGAAGTCTTTGGTTTAGAATTTCTGTTCATTTACTTCTGGGCCTGAAAAAGTTAGATGACCTTCACTGCCATTTTATCCTCTTTTTTTTTTTTTTTTTAAAGATTTTATTTATTTGACAGAGAGAGACAGGCAGAGAGGGAACAGAAGCAGGGGGAGTGGGAGAGGGAGAAGCAGGCTTCCCGTGGAGCAGAGAGCCCGATGCGGGGCTCGATCCCAGGACCCCGGGACCATGACCTGAGCCGAAGGCAGATGCTTAACGACTGAGCCACCCAGGCGCCCCTATCCTCTCTCTTTCAAATGGACCATGAACTAATTGTAACTCCTCAGGAGGCACTGATGTGTGCCTGTCCCTGGGCCAAGTGTGCATAAACGTGACTACACACGGTGCTATCTGTGGATGTCTCCAAGAAGAGCTGTGTCTACCTCTCAGGGACACCAGGCCTGTTCTATTCCCTCATCCAACTCAAGAACATTTTTTATGGTCATTTTCTTCTTCAGGATCTTTTCTTCTTTGAGGTTCTCCAGAATAAGGCCAAACTCGGCAAACGGTTTCTCTGATGAGGCCAGACCGGGTGAAACAGTAGCCACAGGACTGGTCATGCCAATTCCCAGAGGTTTCTGGACAGACAGACAGGCAACTGGTGCCACTTCCCTGGATAAGAAAGGTAGAGAAAAATGTGCTTCCCAGTAAAGGCTTCACCCCTGTCCCTGGGGCTATCCCACACTAAGATCAGGTCTAGTGAAGAGGTGGGGATGGATGGGTGCAGGGAGCCAGAGAAAAAAGGCAGGACTTGGGACCACTGGACTGTCTATACATTTCACCGTGGTGGTCAGTGCAGAGAACCTGAGTGGAAGTGCAGGGGCATAGCTTCCCCTACTCAAATCACCAGGCCTTTGCAGCCACTGCCCCTCCCACTGCCTCTGGGCAAGGCTTTTCAGTCCACAGATGATGCCTGCCAGATGATGACCTCTTACTAGAGTCCCTACACACATGACAAGGACTGGGGTAGAGCCTGAGGGTACCTCCTGATGATTAACTTTTTCTTGTACCAAGCACTACCCAGCAGAGCATACTTCCACGGCATTCAAAGACTGTTACTGTTCTTGGCACCAAAAATTTACATCCTTTCATTAAATATTCAAGATATCATATTTTTCTTGATGGCCAGCAAATCTAGGCATTGCAAAGCTCAAATGGGATCCAACCTGAGATTTTCCAGTGGTTTGTACATTTTTGTTGTGAGGTTATGAGAGGGAGGGGATAAAGAAAAAATAATAAAATGTTCTGTTCTCAGGAATTTGATATACTGATATAATTATAATGATATAAAATCATAGATCTTAACACTCCACAAAGGCTAACCAGTTCTCCAGAGAACCAATATCATAGGCCGGGAAGCTTGTTTGGTGTAGATAGGGAACATGAGAAGACAGGAGTGGGCAGGTCCTGCAGGCAGGTCATTCTCTAGGTGACCACCCTTAGGCTGGCACTTCTCATCTGAATTGTCCAGAACACTCCTATCCACTGTTGAACCATGACTGAGGCCAGCAGTGCAAGCTCCTTGTCCATGGTGCCCAAGACAGTCTGTGACAACCTGATGTTTGATGTCCACCTCTACACCCATCCTGATGTCACCTACTTCCTTCCATCCTTGTCTTGAACATGACCTCAGGTCTCTAGAACATGGGCTCTCTGCTTTGTTGTCAGTGCCCAGAAGGTTCTCAGGAAGCCAAATTGTGAAAACTTCAGTAAATTTTGTCTCCATTCACTACCCTTCCACACACATGCATCCTAGTCCACCATCCTCTACCTACCCTTCTTACACTGCCACCACCCCGGCTTGCCATCTTTTCCTGTTCTTGTGTTCCAAAGTCCACCTGCTCTTCTGTACATCCACTCAGCCCTCAAGTGGCCAACTAGCTATTCTGATAAATAATCTATGTGAACAGAGGCAGGCTAGAAGATTCCGACTCATGTATCCTACTAAAAGTATGTGTCCTAGGACTTCCATGCACCTCGACTGTCCTAGGCAACCACCTCCATTCTCCCACACCAGCTCTAACTTCACTTATCTCTGCCCCCTTGACTTAGTTAGTGCCCATCTCACTTTAGCAAACTAAGTTCTGGGGAACCTTTCTCTAGGACTGCTAATCACTGCTGGACCCTAACTCATGCTTCCTGACCTCAACCACATTCCCTCTGAGACTTAGGAACTCTTACTGATATCTTTGGGATGTCCCATAGTATTTTCTACTGACTATTACCTCTTCCTGTGTCTTCAAGCTCAGACTATACTACAACTGCCCTCCCCTGTGTCAGGATCCAGCCCTGACATCCCTGAGATCCATAATATCTCCTTTTTCAGCTTCCTCCACCGCCACGCTATATTTTCTCATCCTCTGCTCACTGTTGGTCTATCTCTGAATTGTACCTCCTTGCCTAAGTTAAACCTCCCTCTCCTGTCCCTCACCCCACTACCTACTGCCTTCTTCCAGATCTGATTCATCAACAGCCCCCCCACTTCCATGTCCAGTCTCTCATGTGCAACAAATCCATCTCTTCTTTTCTCCTTCAGTCAAAACTCTTGAGTGGTCCACATGTGCCTCCCATCACACCCTGCCATGCCTCAGCACTGTGTAGCCTCACTGACTACACAGTGATCATTCTGAGCCCGTTCTCAAAGTCCACTGTTGACACCCAAATCATCCAATCTAGTAAGGTTTTCTCAGTTCCCATCTTCCCTACCCCCTTCTCCACTCAATACTGATAGTGATGGCCTTCTTGCCCTCCATGGCCCTGTGTAGGAAGGCTCTTCTACCTCCCTGACCTTTCTGGCTCCATCTGCCCCATTGCATCCCCTTCTTGTCCTTTGAATGTAAGGGCTCCATCTTCAGCCCCTTCATCATTTTCTTCTCTCTGTCCCCTCTCCCGAATAATTTCATCCATTTCCACAGCTTCAAATATCACCTCTAAAGGAACTCTAACTCTGCACATATGCTGGGTATCTTCCATTTACCCTCCAAATCCACCCTCTACCCTTCCCACCTAGACAACAGCAAAGGATTCCCTTGCCCTCTGGCTTCTGTTAAGAAAAGCCCTTCTTCCCTCTCATGCCTGGACTATGGCCTCAGAACAGTACCCCACCTGCAGTCTTCCCACCCCCATCCCAGCCTTTCCCCCACTGCCTCCCTAATCTTCTGAAGAGCAGCTCTGACCACACCATTCCTCACTCAAACACTATCAATGGCCCTCCACTGCCTACCAAATGGGATGCGAGCTCTTCAGCCTGACACAAGGGCTCTCCACATGTTATCCCTTTCCTGCCATCCCAACCTTCTCTCACTTCTCCCCCTATATAACCTATGCTTTAATCCAATTCAACTCACTCTTCCTTTAAAATCCAATGCATATGCCTTTCAACATATTATTGACTATACCATTCTTTCTGTTGGGAATGTACATCCCTCCTCTCTACCCCATTTATGTCCACCCTTCAAGATTCAGCTTTGTCATCATCTTCATATATGCTTTCTCCACTTATTCCATCTAATTGTGTCACCCTCCTTCTTTAAATCTGTAAGTCTTTCATCTTTACCTCCCTGTAACATCAAGCATATTCTGCCTTGTATTTTATAGTTGTATCTGTGAATGTGGGTGTGTACCTTACCTCCTACTAGACTATATACTACCTAAAGGAAGGGATAGTTGAGAGCCTGTGATCTTGAAGGTCTCCTTGAATCTAGAGATCCCAAGAGCAAACTGCCTGATAGATAACAGATGCTCATAACTTTCTGTGAATGACCAACCGTCCAAATTCTGGAAAGGGGAAGAAACCAACTTAAAATTATTTTTCATCACAATTGGCATGAGACACCCCATTTCAGGGATATTTCACAGTCAACTTATCTTAGGAAAAGGCTTCTTATCTCCTGATCTTTCAAACAGCTGGGCATAGGTCAAAATTTCTGCCTATTAAATAATTAAAAAACAGAGCCACAAGATCCTATCCACTGTAGACCAAATATGAGATCTGAGTCACTGTAATCCCCTTGGATTGGAGCTTGGAACCCCAGGCTGACCTGGCCATCCAGACATGACAGCAGAGGCTCTGACCTTGGAGAAACACTACACAACATTTTAGCTCTGGTTGGTGGCCAAAACACACCTGTAAGCAAGACCAGGGAGGGGATGTGAAGGCAGAGGCTACAAGGGAAGAATGTGCTCATAGTTGGATTAAGCCAAGTGTACTGGTCTTCAAAGTGACCTGCATCTTTGTCTTAGCGTACTGAGCTCTGTTAATCTGAGAAAGAAACACACACACACACACACACACACACACATATTCATGGCCAGGTTGAACCCACTAATCAGAGAGCTTGGTATGGGGCAAAAAGATGCACAGGCTCAAAGTCCAACATACAATATTTTCCAAAAAAATAAAACTGATGAGTTTTTTTCCTTCCCTAACCAGGCAAGTTGTTCAAATTCTCTGAGTCCACCTTTCTTCATCTGAAAAACTGGGAATACCACAACTGTCCCACGACTTAGATGGATTTTTTTTTTTTTTTGAAGAATGGCTAAAGTAGTAGACATGAAAAAGACTTAAAAGATATTTTAAACAATCAAAATGTAAGGTGATATTATGACTTCTAGGTAAAACCATTACCAAAAACAAAAGCCACCCCAAGATTGGAAAGAAGTGTCCTGATCATTAATTGGGTCATTAGTCCCCAGCACAGATCCATCAAGTGTTAAAAATTTCCCCTTGCTCATCCACTCCCTTCTCTCTTACTCCCCTCCCTCTTTCCCTGATTCTCTCCCCTGTTTCTTTTCCATCATACTTTTTTCCTCCCTTGTCTAGACTTCAGATGGTGTGAGGCATAGCCAAGAGCCCTGGAACATGGCTTTCCCCCCAAGCAGCTCCAAAGCTGGAAGAGAGAGACCCCATCCAGCAAGCCACACTGCCCTTCAACCACGGCAGATGCACAGCAGCCACTGAGGAGGACGCGGCCCAACCACACAGCAGGGGGACCCATGCTCTCCCAGATACTCATGGTTGTCAGACTGGATCCCGCTCTCCTCAGGCGTGGGAGCCCCTGGATAGTCAGACAGGCAGACGGAGAGATGGAGACAGACAAACTAAATAGCTTTGTCTTGCCAAACACCCATTTCCTGTCAAGTCACAAAGCCCAGTCGGCACAGAGGTAAACGCTGAACTAGACCTAGAAAACTTCATTATTTTTTTGGAATGGAGGCAGCATCAAAAGACAGCTGCTAAATTGTTAAACACCTAATTAGAGTCAAATTTCTTATATAGGCACTGGGAGCCCAGAGAAAATACTAGATTCTCATTACTGACACAATGGAACTTCCTAATACTATACTCTCCTCTGTATAAGATTCAAACTTGGGGAGCCGCACAAGGAAATGGGCTCTGAGAGCTAAAAAGTCATAATTCAGACCCAGCAATTTCACTCCTAGGTATACACCCAGAAGAAGTGAAAATGAGGACTCAAGCAGATACGTGTATCCCAATGTCCACTGCAGCATTATGAGCCAGAGTTGTATCCACAACCCAAGTGTCCATCCACTGATGAAACGATAGACAAAATGAGGTATATACTCGCAATGGAATATTATTCCGTCATGAAAAGGAAGGAATTCTGACACCCACTATTTCACTGAGTGAAAACACACTCAGTGAAATAAGCCAGGCACAAAAGGCCAAATGCTGTATGATTCCACTTAAATGAAATATCTACAATAGGCACATTCATAGAGCTAGAAAGTAGATCAGATGTTACCAGAGGCTGGGGAGAGGGAGGAATGGGGAGCTATCGCTTCGTGGTTACAGAGTTGCTGTTTGGAGTGACGAAAAAGTTTTGGAAGTAAGTAGTGGCCATGTTGTACAATGCTGTAAATTAATGCCACTGAATTGTAATACTTGAGAATGGTTAAAATGGCAAATTCTGTTACATAGATTTTACCACAATAAAAAAAATTGTAAAGGTCATCATTCACATCTTCTTCAACTATCAATAGAGGAGACTTGTAGACTTAGCTTTCGTGAGACAATTAAAAGAAATAAATCTTAAAACCATTCTTTCCGTAACTGAAAGTGCTTAATCTCACCTCCAAATGACACCCAAGTCCCTAACTTATCTGGTGCTTCCTTTTAACTGAATCATCTATCATACAGATTGTCACGACATACCTAGCTCTGAAATGCATGAGATGTGCTGCCAACAGCTAGACTACACAGATGAGCTCCAATTATAGAATTATTATTGTTCACAATAATGCATGAAATATCCATACAGACAGAAAGGAAACGCATGGTAGCCGGGGCTGAAGGGAGGGGGAACTGGAGAATGACGGCCAGTGGGTGGGGGTTTCTCTCTCGGGTGATGAAATGTGCAGGAATTACACAGCGGTGACGGCTGCACGACTCTGTAAAAATACTATACACCTCTGAGTTGTATGCTTTAAAGGGTGAATTCCATGACATGTGAATTATAGCTCCACAAAGATGTTATTTAAAAACAAACAAACAAACAAACAAACAAATAAATGCATGAAGTCCAGGGAGCTCAGCTTGCAAGGACAGTCCCCTGAACTCCTCAGAATCTTGTCTGAGGGTGGAGACTGTCTATTTTCCAGGAAGGAATTACCAAGAATGGGTGGTGAGGTCAGGCCATGCCAAGGAGTGGTCATCCCAAAGCCAAGACTGACTAGTCTAGGTCTTCCACTAAGGTCTACAGAGGGATCTGAAGAACCAAAGAGCACCCAGGCAGAAACCATGGGCACAAACGAATAGCTAGAGAATGGGACTGTGAGGAGGAGCATGCAGAGGGACCACACAGTCGTCCTCCCCAAAGAGGAACAAGTGTTCAGCTGCTTATCCACTCCACGTGACCAGCCAAAGCTGGAGTTTCCACAGAACAAATCCAGGCAAAGTTCCATGACGCTAGCCCAAAGTAGTTTTTCCCAAAATGGATGGATAGTGAGTTCTTCTTTCTCCTCTTCCCCATATGGAGAAAGAAAGAACAAATTCTTTGAAAGTCTAACAGACCTGGATTTAATTCTCAGCTCCAATACTGTCTGGGTGATCTCAGCCTCAATACACAAGATCCTTGGTCCTCGGTTTCCTCACCTGAAAAATATCAGTACCTGCCCCACAGGACTGATAGAAGGACAAAATGATACTCAGCTCATGAAGCCCAAAGAACATTGCTGGAGACACACCAGGCATTAAGTGGTAGTTATCACTCCTGCCCCATCCTAAAAATATAAAAAGGAAGGAGTTATACTTCAATATAACTAATTTTTTAAAATAAAAATGAAAGCATGATGACTCCACAGATCATAGGACCTGAGGCTGGGAAGGGACACAGTGCGGGGAACAAGGTGCAAACTTAAATACAAATTTTCCAGCACACTTTTTAATGATGAGATTATTTTTGCTTTAGGAAACTAAAATCTAATCTGTCACTTAAGATGTGAAATTAAAGCCCTTTCTTATTGTGATGTGTTTCAATGCTATATGGAACTGTTGCCTCTCTTTACCTACAAACCTCCAGCACTTTTACTATATCAAAAAAATTTAGTTTGTTTTTTTTTTTCTAAAGCCAAGGTTTACATTTGAAGCAAAGTTTTATTTTCCAGGCAGTCTGTCCTTCTGCACTGAGGAGTTGTATTTAGGTTTGGGGAATTCGTGCCGGAAAGCAAGGGGATGTTTGTTTGCCCAGGTGGTGTCCTTCCTGCTCTCAGTGGCCCTATTTCCAGATATTTGGACCATCAAAGGACTTCCGACCAGTCTGGCTTTGGACCTTAGGCTGAAGGCAGGGAGCCTTGTGCTGTGGGTGGGAGAAGATGAAGGAGGGGCAGGTGGGCAGCTGCTGGGCCTAAGGAAGACCTGTGTCCCCAGGGCCTGACCCTCTGGTTGGAAAGAGCAGTCCAGATGGTCCCCCAGTCCTGGCATCCTACTGGCCTCACATTGGTTGACAGTTGTGAAGAACGCCAAAATACCAGGCCCATCTGGACTGATTTTTCACTTCCTTGACCACCTCGGACTCTGTTTCTTTTTGTTTTACATTTCCATCCTTGAACTTCTGAATTATGTCAGCCATCCAACACCACCTACAAAGTTGTCTGAAACGCTTTGAAAGTTGTTTCATGGCCCTGCTTTTTCAAACCCTAGTGGTCTGCCTTCTGATAAGAATGATTGATATCCACACAGAGATTTACACTCATTCTCCCATACGGAGACTCACAGCTACCCTGTGACGCTGACTGCCTAAGCATTCTTATCTCCATTTTATAGATGAAAAAATGTAAGGCTTGATGCCTCCAAAACTCTCAAAGAAAAAGAACAAGTCAAAGAATGTGACCCTGGTCACTTCTCTAGCTGTAGCCTTATTTATCTTTATTTATTTTTCTTACTTTTGCTAACTAATATCTTTGAAAGGTTTCAGCCCAACATGGATTATTTTGGAAGGACACAAACAATGTAAGTGACTGAACATGACACAATGGTCACAAAGTAAACACAGCTTAATTGAGTAATCAAGCCAACGTTTCTGCCCATAGGCTATATGGGGAGAACATTCATTTACTGTCTGGATTTTGGAGTGGTTCTCTAAAGGACAGGACACAAGATTATTTTATTTTCTTCTTAGCTACGTTCAAGCAGGCAATACCGAGCGTATCCAAGTGGATTAAAAGCACCCCCCTGCCTTGGCAAATAGGCAGTGTGAATCTTTCATGAGATTATCACAACACTATATTCTGAAAGAGTGGTTTCCTCCAGGGATCTCAAAGGCCACATCTCTGAGGGTGAGTCTAGCCCATGCCTCGGTCTTAGAGCTAGAAACCAAGTCAGCCTCAAAAGCCTTCCAGTTTTCCATGTATACAAGCATCAAACAAGGCAGCCAACGAGCACTTCAAGGACGATGGGAACGAGAGGCAGGTCCTAGATGAACTCCTTTCCATAGGCTGAATTTAAACCCTTGCTCCTTATTTAAATGTCTCCTGGGAAGAGGGATGGGGGTAAGGGGCAGGGGTCCTAGGAGACCGACCCCGACAAGGAAGCATGGAGAAGCCTTTGTTCTTTCAACTCAGGTGGAGTCCACAGCAGCCTGTCCTCTGGCCAGCAGCAACCCACATGTGCCCTGGTCTCTACCCTGCAGTTAATGTGTGTCCCTGGCCTGGCCAACCACAAAGCTGGCCGGTCCACAAAGAACTGCCGACAGTTCGCTAAGGGGAGTCCTACAGCACAGCCTCACTTCCCACCACCCTGCTCCCTCTCAGGGGCTGAAACAAGCCTAGAGTGGGACAGAAAGGGAGCAAGCAAATAAAAACAGCTCGGAGCTATATCCGTCTGCAGACAGCATAGTGATCTGAATTTTGCCAGAGCTCCTGGTGGACGTGTATGAACTTTTACTCTACGGTCCGAGCAATTATTTTTAAACCTTTCCAATGATAGATACCCCCACCCCACCCCCACTCTGCTTCCACATCCCTCATCTCAGAAATTATTTTAAGCCAGTACAAAGGTGGGACTGGAGAGAGGTAGGATAGGAAGAAGGTGAAAGGTTTAGTAAGCAAAATTTTTCCAGAAACACTAAGCAATGCCCTCGTACGGGGTTTAACACATACCAAATGTGGTCATGAGAAAGCAGGAGCAAAAAGAGCCTGAAGACCTTGCTCTCTGTCACATCGCTGCCTGAGTGACTGACTCTTTAGGAGCCTCTGTTTTCTCAACTGGAAACAGAGTTTGTCCTAAGGTTCCTTAAACTGCTCTGATCCTAGAAAGTAAATTCCCAAAGAGACATTGCATTTATTCTATGTCTGTTTGACAAGCACTTCAAAGTTCATGAATCTAGAACCACCCCCTCCCCACCCTCTCTCTGTCTCTCTCACACAAGTGCAAGCGCGCACACACACACACACACACACCCCACCCACCCACCCACCAGGTGCCAGAAGATGTTTTTAAGTGAACATGTTACGGAGAGCAATGGTTTGGTGGGGTTCTTGGAAGGGGAGGAACCGAAGAGTCCTGGCTTTTTGCCAGTCAACCCACCCTTTCCTCATCCTCTGCTCCAAGCCAGATTTACTATTCCTTTCATTCCCTTGGTCTCTGGGGAAGTAAGGGCCTATTTCAATCTCTCTTCGACTCCTGAGCTCCAGGCCCAAACTGTTCTCCTTACGTCCCTTAAATCGCCACTTTAATTTAATTTCTGCAAGTAGTAATCGTGTTCCCCAAATTCCCACCGCCCCCCCCCAACCCCCCCCGTCATCTGGGCCTCTTCCTGCATCCTTCTCCCGCCAGCCTGGCTCCCTGAAGCTCCCAGCCATTTCACAGCTCTGCTTCTTTAGGAGGCCCTCCAGGGCTTTCACTCACACAGCGCACAGCCTAGAACGGCAGCGAGGCTCTCAGGGGTCCCAAGGCTCCTGGGAACCTGAGACTCCACTCCAGTTCCCTTCTTGCAGCGAGCAGCTGCTTCCAAGGGCCCCTAACCATAGAGGGAAAGAAGCAAGGGCTGCTGCAGCGTCCTGGGCCTGCATCTCCATTGGGTCAGTAAGGCCTCTTCTTGAACACCTAGGCACCCCGTCTGGGAATTAAGACACATAGAAGACCTCTCCGGTAGTACTAGGCCTTTACATTCAAACAATCACATTCACTGCTTCAGCCCTCCATTTTGCTTTCTCTGCCATGGGTTCAGTTAAAGTCTACGGGCCTGGCTTTGAAACGGCACTGCAAATCATTCCATTTTCCCAGAGGGATCCTGTCACTTTTACTTGTTTTATACAGTATCCAACCTTGAGGTACATGTAAACAGGTGTTTACTAAATTATTTTAATAATGACAGCCATGGCTTGGAGTGTTGTTTCATTATCAGAATGTTTAGCACTCATGTTGCTAAATATTTAGCACCTGATATTTTGCAAAACAATTCCCATGCCTTTTTTGTCATCAGTCTTCTGCTCTCCTCCAGTGCCCAACATTAACGGAGGCAACAGTGAGGATGGGATCTCAAAACAGACGACATTAGCGTGATTATTTTGCTAATTTGTCTTGTTGTTAAGTCTTCAGGTGTCTCCCCAAACAATCTATCCACTTTCTTCAGTCCGTGTCTGAAAATAAAATTGTCTCCTGCTTTTGAATGCTGAGCATTGGTTTCAGAGTCCGGCAAGGAGGCGTGGGGATGACACGGACTGACCTGTCACTACCACCTAACAAACGGCTGCCTCACCAGGCAGCAAGAATTACTGAAAAGGAAGAAGACCCTATGGGGCACTCATTCACCCCTTCTAAACACCATGGCAAGGGTTTCTCAGACCTCAGAGAGTTTGCCACAACAACTAAGAAAGCCAAGTGAAGGAAGGGCTGGAAAACATCACTGAAAATTAGAACAAATCTCAGTTACTGCCTAACCTGGGTCTCGGGAGCTTTTCTGCCATTACCCAGCAGGAGCCCAGCCAGACTCATAAACAGAAATCAGCTGTGAAGTGTACCCAGTTGTTTTGTGGTTTTTTCCCTAATAAAGTTAGGAAAATGTCTTCCTGCCTTTGAGCCTGCAAGCTTTGTAACCCTATAGGTTAGGGTTTCCAAATCCCAAATTTCTGGTCACCTTATGCTCCACTGGGCTTGGGAACCACTGGCCCCTCTGGTTACTAAACCATCCATGGTAAATCAGGGAGAAAATTAATATACGGCCATAACAAGTTCGGCTAATCGCCGAAAAGGCTCCCTCAAGGCTCAGTAGGATGCCGTCTGTGCGAGAAGTAAACAGAAGTCTGAGGTAAGAGTGTGCAAGAGTGGGAGAAATCCAGAGTGGGTTTGCATTACCAGAGGGTGGCAAGGTCCCTGAGGGACTCAGTCACCCTAGGGGTCCTCTGGTGTGTGTGGTGGCATGGGAACACACACTGGTCTTTGGGGTTCTCTGCACTGGGACAGGTGTGGGCATAATCAAAGAGTCACAGCACACAGGAAATTCTCTCCAAACCCTCCCAATAGCTTTCCTCACCAAACCTAATGGGAGTGCCCCTTTCCTGACTCCTAAGCCCTAGAGCGCCACCTCCTGGGAGAGGCAGAAAGCACATCCACTTCAGGTCTTCCTGCATCTGCATTCATTCGTTCAGGCGGGCAGGCATTCATATAGTCATGTATTAGGGGCCTGGAATGAGCAGGAACCAGTGCTAGAAGTGAGGACACAAAGATCAGCAGGGCCTCGAAATCCTCATTCAGCATGCTTCAGCATAAGTCCAAGGTCTTATATACATAGAAGAACCCACCTAGGGCAGTTTTAAGTCAAAGAAAAAATTGCAGTAAGAGTTCAAGTCATCACCAAGACTGAGAGATGGTTGAAGGGGCTAATGGCTCACCATTTCATTTGCAAACTACTACACCTAGAACATCTACCAGTAGAGAACAATTCTCCACTTCACATGAGGTAGAAATGTCCAGTTTCAGGGGACTGCATTACCAATATTCCTCTCCACAACTTGCTGAGTTGTTCCCACCGTGCATTAATCTTTTGTGTAATCTAAAATATATTTTTCCTTATTCAGTGTGTGTGTGTGTGTGTGTGTGTGTATGCACATGCGCACAGACTTAAATACTTTTAGTGTGTACTCTATAGAAATAATAAATAATTGGTTCTTGTAATATAGTCTATTATGTATTATTCTGATACACCGGAAAGTGTCAGAGCAATACTAGGAATGAAATTTAGAGCCTCAATAGCCCTCTTCCTCCGGTTTCCTCCATGCAGTATCTGGAGAAAGAGAAGCTAATGTCACACTTTCTAAAACCTGCACAAGCTGAGGTGCAAGTGACACTGTTCTATGACCATTTGTAAAGAGAGTTAACTGTGATCACTATTATTATTACTTTATTATGATGATTACTATTCTGCTGTATTGCTAAGTAGTTAAAAGAAAAGCACAGTGTGTCTTCCACTCCCAGAACACATGTTTCTCCCCTCTGCCTTGTCTCCAGCAGATAAGGGACATTCTGATGTTTTATTTGCTAAATGGTTGACTATTAAGAAACTCATTTGCTAGCTGGAGCCTGCAATGGAAAATCAGCCCAGAAAAGTGGGAGGTTGGCGTGGGACCAGAGCAGATAGGGCACTAGAGGTAAGACGAGGCCCACATGAGCCACTCCCAGCCTGAAACCCAGGGTCAAAAGCCAGTCCTTCAGTGAACCTTCAGACTGTTCCAGCGCACTGATCAGGTCTCCATACCCCAACCCTCAACACACACACACACACACACACACACACACACACACCCCACCAAAAAGCTGGGGAGAAAGGGTCAATGCATTCAGTGCCTTCAAATCTGTCAGGAAGAGAAGAATGTAAAGCCCTGCACTGGCAACTTTTTCGGTTCTCCACTCTTTGGTTCGTCACCATCACTGATCTGAGGTAATCATTTGGCTTCTCTTCTCTCTCTTCTGAAACTCTAACCCCCAATTACGTTTCATCACCCCTTCGGTTATTAAACCACAACAACCCCTTCCTTGTAAATATTCGTGCTTTTCCAGGTCTCCCTTCCCTACCTCCATCACCCTCTTTCTCTCCTCCCTGAAAAAAAACCCTGGGCAATGCCAGTGACCGAGGACAGGGGAATGGGCAATGGAGGAGAGACAGGGATCCTGGTGCTCTTTCACCTGAGCACCGCATCCAAGAACGGAGGCAAAATTGCTCCTGTGAATTATATAATCACTGCAGCTTCAAGGGAGAGAACTGGAATTCAGGTTGCCATAGTGTTTGTTGGCATGTTGCTGGAAAGGCAGAGCTCCTGGCCACGGCTCACTCGCTCCTGTCCCTCCATCTTTCTCACAAACCTCTCCAGGGTCAGTGTTCCTACTTTTAACGTCTGCTCCCTGCATTTCTGTGGGGCGGGGGAGGGGGGATGCCGGGGGACAAAGGGGCAAAAAAGAGGAAAGGGGCTAAGAGGGGTTTCTCCCGCACTAAGAGGGGACCTGGTAAACTACTGAAGATTATCCTTATGTGAATAATAATTCTTGCCACGGCATACTGCCATTGTTAGTGACAGTAAGGACAATACTACTGAGCTCTCCTCTTCGAGGCTGCTCAGGCTGAGTTAAGAACCTGGAGGGGAGACATCCATCCCCACTCTTCACAAATATCACCCTTTCCTTTGTGTCTCTCATCCTCAACCTCCTAATGCATCCACTGCTCCATCTGCTAGGAAGGGGACCGGAGGAACAGGTGACAGATGGGGTCATGGCATAGAGAAATCCAGGGACAGAAGCCTCCCTTATGACAAAGCCCTGGCTCACCCTAGAACCCAGGGCCCTTGACAAAATTCTCTCTACCGAGGGGTCAAAATCCCCACACTGCCACCGCAGCTGGAAAGTAGAGGGACAGCTAGCCCCCAAATCAGTTTCAGGATGGACAGAGACCAGGCAGGTAGCTCTAAAGGACAGGGGATCTGTCCCCAAATGATGGAGATGGGGGCAGGAGGAGGAGGAGGCTGGAAAGAAGAGACAAGGAGGCAACCCCTCCACCAGGCTGGGGTCCTCAGAGAATCACTTAAAGTACCCCACGAAGTAACACCACTAACAGCGACAGGTATTCAGGAGAACGCAATTGAAAGGGAGTGTAAACAGGGAGGCTTGGGAAACTGGGAGAGAAAAAGGGAAGACTACACCCAAAAGAGGCAGAGAAAGCCATGGAGACAAGACAGATGAAGCTGGAGGCTGCCACACTCCAGCAAGACCATCCCTCCACACTCCATCATAACCTGAGCTGCTGAGCAGTGCCAAAACATAATAACTTGTTAATATGGGGGGAGGGGGGAGGGAGAAAGTTTCCAAGAAGTGGGGAGTTACCTGAAAGCCTTTCCCCCTCACTGGGGGGAGCTGGTGACACTTGTGCCCAGGATGGAGATGCTGGGAAAACACTGGGCAACAGTGTGGAGCCCTGGGAGCTCGGCACACCCTTTCATTATTTCCTTAAAACATGAAAAAGCAAAGCCCACACACCGCCCGATTTCTAACTGCTTACATCCTCGGGTGCTAGCCCACATGTGGGTGCGAATCAGAATACACGGGGCGTGGGTGCACCTGGGGTCAATGGCAGGAGAGAGGTGGGTGGGTGTAGGTGAGCCGAGAGAGAGGGAGACCCGGGGAAAGAGGGAGAGAGAGAGGAGAAAAGGAGCCGGGAGAGAGGAAGAGAGAGGAGAAAGGGAGCCGGGAGGGAGGAAGAGAGAGGAGAAAGGGAGCCGGGAGGGAGGAAGAGAGAGAGAGGGAGCGAGGGAGACGGGTAAAGAGGGAGAGAGAGGCGCCGAGACTCACATCTGCATCCCAGGCCCCCACCCGCCACCTGGAGCGCGCTGCCGGGGAGAAGGGGCGTCCGGCAGCGAGCGGGATGCCCGGCGGCGGCCCGGGGCGCGAGGCCGACCTAGGGCGGGGTGCGCGCGCGCGCGCGCTCCCAGCCGCGCCCCGAGCGAGGCGACGGACCCCAGCCCGCGGGGCTCGGCGGCGCCGGCGCCCCCTCCCCCCCCCCCCGCGCCGCTGGCCGGGCAGTTGGGCTTTCCACGCAAACGCGAGAAAGCGAGGCAGAGCAGACACTTGGGGAACTTTTCCCCCTCGCCTGGAAATTCATAGGAAACACATGCTCTGGAGAAGCCGGACACGGGGAGGGGGAGGGGCGGGAATTTTCCGCTCCGGCTCGCGGGCGGCTCCGGCCCGGGTCCCGCCGGGCTCCCGGCCGCTCGGGCGAGACGGAGGCGCCCCGCCGCCGGGCGCCCCTCGCGGTCGCAGCCCGGGGCAACTCCGCAGAGACCGGCCCGGGGGCCGCGGGGAGCGCGCGGGGGAGAGCGGGAGAGGGGTGGAGAGGGCGGGGAGACCGGGCTGGAGCCCCGGCGAGGCGGCGGGGTCCAGCCTTACCTTGATGGTTTTCCTCTGGAATGTACATCCTCGTGTTCTCATTGACCATTGACCAAAAATTGTTTTAAAAGGAGAAGCCACGAAGAGGAAGAAATGGCAAAACACCCCCAAGCGGGTCTGGATTAATCCCTCCTCCGAGGTCGGCTTTCGTGCAAAATTCAAGGAAGCCGTGGATCTGCAGTATTTCTTCTTCCCTTCTGATGATTACCTGATTCCCATTATTGCATCAAACACCAAAAACTGCTCCTTTCCACTACTGCCTCCTTTTGTGAAATTGTAATGCATCCTCAGTACATCCGGGCCCCTTCCAAGAATTTAGCACCGCACCTCTGGCGGCTACACCATTTGAAAAAATAAATCGAGAGGCAGAGCGAGAAGAGGCGGAAAGGAGGGGAGTGGGGGAGCGGCGGACCCCCGGACGGAGGGAGAGGGGTCCGCCCGGCCAGCAGGGGGGCTGAAACGTCTCTGCCCGCTCGTGGCCAGTCCTCCCCGAGGCCCCTGTCGGCTTTTCTCTGTCAAAAAGATCCAGCAACTCCTGAGGGCGAGCAGGCAGGAAGAGGCGCCGCCGCCGCTCCGGGCCGCGCCGCGCCGAGCGCCGTTCTGGCAGGGAGCTGTTTCTGCAGAGGCAGGGAGAGGGAGACACCGGGCGCGCGAGAGAGCGCCGCGCTCACTGCCGCCCAGCCCAGCCCCGCCGCGCCGCGCCCGCGCCCTCCCCTGCCCGCGCCCGCCCGGCGCGCTGGAGGCAGACGCGCTGAACGCTTCCAGATGTGGCGGCGGCGGCGGCGCGCGGAGAGCCGGGCGCACGGCGCAGGGCGCACGGCGCGGACTTGAGCCCGAAGTTGAGCACCCGCTCGGGCCCTCGACCGCGCCAGCCAGCCAGCCTGCTGCCCACATGACGTCAAGGGGAGCGAGGCGAGGCGGCGGGCCGGCCGAGGGGCGGGGGTGAGGAGCCGCGCCGGGCGCCCCCGGCGGAAGGCGGGGGGCGCGGGCGGGCCGGGGTGCGGACACACCCCCTCGCGCCGGGCCGCCGGCGCCGCACCCCCCTCCCCACCCCGCCGGCCCCCGGCCCTCGGCCCTCGTAATCCTGGGCGGCCCCCGCGCGTCCCTGCGCGGCCGACCACGTCGGGAAGGCCTCTGTGAGCGGAATTCCAAGAGGGGGGGATACAATCTGCCCAACTACCAGAGTCTCTTTGCAGATCGGGCCACCGAACAAAACAGCAAAATGAGCCGTGATTCCGTGATTCTGTTTGATCAATTATAATCAGAGCGGTTGTAGAAGTGACATGTAGAGGCGAGGATGGGAAGAGGGGAGGGGAGAGAGAGAGAGAGAGAAAGGGCTGGAGAGGCGGGGCCTCGTAGGCTAGGCGGTGGTGCCCAGATGTCTGAACAGATTAATAGACCCAGGTTTTCTAATTCCTTGGAGGCAGCCGAGCACGTGTGCTACTAGGATATCCTTACCTACTTCTCTTAATTATTTCTGCCACTCCCGAAGGAATCTATTGAGCGCCTCTCCTTCCCGGAGAAGCAAACATTTCTCTCCATCACTCTGCAACCACAGCGAGTTCCAGGGCACCCCCTGCAGGCCCGGGCTGCTCTAGAGTGGGCCTTCATCAGCCCTAGCCAGGGAGCCTACGGTTTCCTGGGGAAGACCTGTACCTTCCTGTCCTCAGACCGCCTCGCCTCCCATCCACACTTCTTCCTTGGGTGATCCCATCTGTCCCCGTGCCTTCAAGCAACTGTCTATATCAAATTTGTATCTCCTGCACAGACCTCCCTTCCTGAGTGCCAGGTTACACAGCCAACCTCAGTCTCCACTTGGCAATCTGATAGCATCTCAAACCTGACATATCCAAACACTGAATTCCTTATGTTCTGTGCAAAACCTGCTCCTCGAACAGCCTTTCCCATCTTGGTTGATGGGGCCAAACATCTGGAGTCATTCTTGACATCCCTTTGGTTCTACCTTCAGATAGGTCCAGAAAGTGTCCACATCTCAGTTTCTCCCCTGTTGCCTCCTACCCCCCAGGTCTAAGCCAACATCATCCTTCACCTGAGTTTCTGCAGTAGTTGATCTTGCTGGTGTGCCTTCCCCTCCCCACCTTTGGTATATTCCTGATACAGTAGTCACAGTGATCCATTTAAAACGTCACATCACTACACTCCTCTGCTCAAAATCCTCCAGGGGTTCCCATTTCACTTAGTAAAAGCCAAGGTCCTTAGAGTAGCCTACAAGGACCCACATGAACAGCAGTGTGCACCTTTCATCTCCTACTGCTCTCCCAGCCATACCGGCCTGCTTGGTATTCCCCAAGCACTGCAGGAATGATCTCTCCCACACCTCCTTCCTCCTGCCCCCGGCCCCTGTGTCTTCTCTTTCTCTCTCTCTCTCTCTCTCACACACACACACACACACACACGCACACCCTGAGCCCTTTGCTCAAGCTGCCGCACAGAGGAACACTCTTTCCTCAGATGTCCTCTTGGTGAACTCCCTCACTTCCTTCAAGACTTTGGGCAAATGTCACTTTCTCAATGAGGCTCATCCTAACCACCATATTTAATACTGCAACCTGCCCAACACCTCCCCCCACTGCTAATCTCCCCCTTTCTCTACTTTTTCCATGGTATTTAATCCGTATCTAACATACTGTATAGCCTACTTATTCATTAATTGTATTGTTCATTGTCTGTATGCCCCACTAAAATGTGAAACCCATGAGGACAGGGATCTTTGTCTATTCTGTTAACCATTGTATCTCAAGTGCATACAACAATGTCTGGCAGACAACAGTTACTTAATAAATAGGTGTCGAATGAATGAATGAATGAGTACCTGAGATGGTTTAGCAGTGCTACAATTCACTGCATCAAAATGCCTCCCGCTGTCCCCTGCTTGATAGCTGAAACCTCACCACTCCAGCTTCGATCCTCTGGCCAAGGTTTTTGGCCCCACTGGAAAATGCAAATGCTCCTGGGAAAGGCATTAAGCTTTATCAGTCATCTTCATCCTACTGTGAACAGTCTAGATTATACAAGTGCCTACCTTTAGAAAAGCAGTCTAGATTTTGTTGGTTACAAGAGAAATCTGACTTATTTACTGTTCTGGTGTTTTCATATTCAATTTTCAATCTAATAGAAAAAATTAGAAATGACAGAAATCCAAATATCTCTTTTGTTTAGCTTTCGGATGCATTATAGTCCTATGTTTCAGAGGCCTACATACCTGGTTATTTGTTTAATACTGAAATTGATTTGCATCCCCTATACACACTGTATTACAGAAATAATAGTAGCTAACACCACTGAGCAATGTGTACTGCGCTACTGTGTACTGTGGTAAGGCTTCACAGGCCTTACTCAGGTAATCCTCATTGCAGCCCCATTAAGTAGCTGTTATTATTAGCATCCCCAGTTTATAGATGTGGCAACTGAGACTTAGAGACTTAAGTTAGATGTCCAGGGTCACCCAGCAGGAAAACTGTGGAGCCTGGGTTTAGCCCAGGAGTGTCTGACTCCAAACATCCACTCTTGCACCAGGTGATGTATGGAAGTGTTGAAAGACTGTATTGTACACCTGAAACTAATATTACACTGTATGTTAACTAACTGGAATTAAAATGAAAATAAGATTAAATTTCAAAAAATTCAAATACTCCTGTTTGAGGGTGATCTGCGGTGGGTAGAAGGATGAAGAGTTTAAAATGACAGTAAAAATGCCCTCAAAGTGTGCTTCAGAGAATTCAGATAACAGAACAGAGTGTATGTGTGTTGGGGGAGGGGCACATGCTGGATTTATAGCCAGGCTTTTCTAAAGGTAGGCACTGTATAAATCTAGCAAGTAAATATTACCTTCATGCTTCTTTAGTTTCATTTTTCACTTCTCTTTTCAGCTGTGAAATGTGTTCTTTCCTTTCCAGAAAAAGGTATTTCCTAAATATTTGGTCTTGCATTGTACACCCATATCTCGGCTCCCAACTTTGGAACACGGCCTTGGTGCTCTCTTTGGAGGTAACAAATTCTCAACATGACAAACAGAAACCATTCTGAATTCTGATTTGGGGATTTGGGGGGCGGTAGGAGCAGCGGATGAAGTCTTTCTTTCTCTTTGATTGCATGATCTGATTCTCCAGCAAAAGGTGTTCTCCTCTCCCAGAGTTCTTCATTTGTGCCACTCTGTCTATGTGCTGGTATGTTTCTACATAGTATTATATTTGTATATGAATGTGCCTTGCTCTAACCCCCACTACCTTTTAAAAGTCTTAAGGAAGAGAACTGTGTTCATTTATCTTTGTTATAGCATAACGCTTTGTACATATGGACGCTCAGTGTACATTGAGTGTGTTGATTCACTCTGGAAAAGATTTCCCTAATGTGACCACAAATATTTCCTTTGGCAGGAATTCAGAGTGCACTAAATTTGTTAATTGTGGTGTATATGTAAAAGTGAAAAGCTTGGAAACAATCTAAATATTCCATTGAAAAGGTTGGTTAAATAATATCATTGGGAGGTTATCCTCATATACAAAGTCATCTTTTCTTCAGAACAACCCTACGAGGGAAGCCCTATTAGCCCCATTTTACAGGTGAGGAAACTAAGAGCACAGAGGGCTAACTCATTTGCCCGTTTTCACAGCTAGTTAAGGTTGGAAGACTTGGGATTTGAACCCCAGCAGTCTGTCTTCAGAGTCTATGCTATTAGCCACTTTATAGATAAACTAGGTACATTCATGCCATGAAATCCTTACACAGATGTGAATAATATTAAGGAAGAATGCTAGTGACATGGAAAAAGACTATTTACACTAAAAGAAAAACAGGTTACAAAATATCATGGATGCTATGATTCCATTTTTCTTTTAAAGACAGGTGTATATTTGAACTAGGAAAAAGACGACATAGGGTTCACACCAAAATGTTGACAAAAGCTTTCTTTGGGAGGTAGGATCATAGGTAAATTTCTCTTTTTTTCTGTCTGACCCAAGGCTTCAAAAGCAATGATGGCTGCTTCAAACTTGCAACACCTTGTGGCCCATCTGGGCGCTTTCCCTGTTGGTGTGGGCCCACAGCTTCCCCAGCTCCTGCCAGATCTTCCCCCTCAGCTATTCTGAGCCTGGAGCAAAGCTACATCTGGGTCTGTGGTACAGAGTACCAGCTTTCAGTTTCAAAGTCAAGGTTCGAATTGGCCAGAGAAAAATAAAAGTTGCAGTCGTCTTTGGTGGTTTACCTTGGCCTCACTCTCTCCCACCTCACATCTGACTTTTCTTCCAGACTTCTGGCCCTGCTGATCTACAGCGACTTCAGACCCATCACTGGGTAAGGTCTCGGCCCTACGACCAATCTCTTGCCCCCTGTCACTCATGGGGGTACTTCCTCAATCAAACCTAACTGATGCATCCTGGTATTTCCCAGGTCACTTGCCTGGATGTGCTCTTGAGCAAATAAGAGATAGTGCCTGGCACATAGGTGCCCTTGATATATATGGTTGAATTCATACTAATTACCATCACTTAATAACACTTAGTGAGTGTCAGGTACCACTTAACCACAGTTAAGTACTTAGTCTTTGGAGACTGGCCAAGCACAGAACCAGGCTCTCCCTCTATAAGCTGTGGGAATGTGGACACCTGGTTTACCTCCTAATGCCCAATTTCTACCAAATGGAACTAACAATGGTACCTACCTCTCTAGGGAGCTTGGGAGAATTAAAAATCCAGGTAAGTCGTGTGCAATGTGCTCATTTAATGTTTTTCTGTTATCATCCTTCATCCCCATAAGAAAGACTTGCCAAGTGTCCAATATGTGACTTTACCACAGCCCTGCCAAAGAGATTTAACCACCCCCATTTAAAAATATAAAACAATAGCTAAGAGATTAACTTTCTTGCCCAAGATTTCTTGGTCGGTAAGTGGTAAAATTGAGATTTGAACCCAAGTCCATGCAAATCCAGAGGCTGTGCATAGTCCACTCTACTACACAAGACAATTCAGGTACTGGAACTAAAATGGAAGGCTTCAGGAAAACTTGCCCCACTCACAACTCAGAGAGCAGAGCCGAAGAGGCTACAGAGTGACCCCTTCCTTCCTTCTAAGAGACCCATAATAATCCTGCTGCCTTCATAACCCATGTCAGTATTGAAGAACCTCTAGTGGCAGAGTTCTTTCCTATATCACATTGAAATCCCTCCTCCTCGCCTACTTGTCTAGAAGCCACAGGACAGAACAGATCCCAGCTAACCCACTGGGTTGTCTTTATACATTGCATTTAAGGAGAGCTCTCCTGACAGCTCAGCCCAAAATTTCAATCCCAAGGGGAGGCCAGAGTGTATGGAGTATAGGGGAAATTCAATCCTCATCCTACAGCAGCTTCATATAGCAGGGATAACATTGTGGTAACATACCTACCCTTGTGACTCTCAAAAATACTTAACCCCAAAAGGCAGAAAGCAGCAAGATGGTTGATGGCCTGACCCTGAGGACTAGCTATCCTTGGCAGAGAATTCATACATCACGCATGAGTTCAAATTATGGCACTTGCTTTCTACCGAAGCAAGTCACATCAGCAGACTGTTCCCCTGTTTGCCCCATCTGTAAAATGGGGCCTAGTGGCCTCCTCTCTCATGGCTCTTTTCAATGAAAAGCTGATGCCAAAAGAAAAGCTAAGTCAGTAAATGATTTTCTTAATTACTTATCAAGGCTCTGAGGAAGTTAGTTTCATATGGATGACCTGCTGACCCTTGGAAGGAACCCCCCTGACTCAAGTCTCAGAACCAGTCCAATATTGTGTCCATGTTTGATGTGGACATCAAGGACCATCACAGGGTGGAAGCCATTCCCGCATGTATTAATGTCCTAGGGCTGCCATAAAAAATTACCACTAGATGGGTGGTTTAAAACAACAGAAATTTATTCTCTCAGATTTGAAGGCTAGAAGTCAAAAAAATCCAGCGGGGTCATGCTCCCTTCCGGGTCTCCAGGGGACCATCCATTCTTTGCTTCTTCCAACTTCTGGTGGTTGTTGGCATTCCCTGACTTGTGACCACATCACTCCAATCTCTGTCTCTGTGGTCACATTGTCTCCCCTCTCCTGGCAGCAAATCTTCCTCTGCCTCACACTTATGAGGACATTTGTCGTTGACTCACTGGATAATCCAGGATGATGTCTTCATCTTAAGATCCTCCAGTTAATTACATCAACAAAGGCATTTTTCCAAATAACATTCACAGTTTCTGGGATTAAGACGTAGGCATATATCTTGAGGGGCCACCATTCAACTCATATACTACCTTAACTTAGACTAAATCCCTGCACCCATTCTCATTTCAGTCTCAAGTCCAACATTTAGTAGTTACTGAAACTTGGGCAACCCCTCTCTCTCCTCCCCCCGCCCCACTCAATTCTTCATTTATAAAGTGAAAATTATGGGCATATGCTAAGATTTAAATAAGTGGCAAATAAATCCAGCACAGTTGCTGGACTACAGACGGCACTCCTTTCCCTCAATATTCAACCTCACACTTATAACAACTCTATGGGTTAAACATTATCCCCAGTTTTTATATTAAAGAAATTGAACACTTAGAGAAGTAACTTGGCCACACCAACTCAGCTGGGTAGGACTGGACCTGACTTTAAACCCCACAGCACATTCCGCTACCTAGCCTCCCTACCTCTTTGCCTTCTTAACTGTTCCAGGCCAATTCCAAAAGTATTTCCTGGTGCTAGATAAAAAATGTTTTCCTTTTCTTTTAGAATTTTTTGAAATTTAATCTTATTTTCATTTTAATTCCAGTTAATTAACATACGGTGTAATATTAGTTTCAGGTGTACAATACAGTCTTTCAACACTTCCAGACATCACCTGGTGCTCATCACAAGTGCCCTCCTTCATCCCCATCACCTACTTCACCCATCCCCCTGCCCACCTCTCCTGTGGTCACCATCAGTTTGTTCTCTGTAGTTAAGAGTCTGTTTCTTGTTTTGTCTCTCTCTCTTTTTTCCCTTTGCTCATTTGTTTTGCTTCTTAAATGCCACATATGAGTAAAATCATGTGGTATTTGTCTTTCTCTTATTTCACTTAGCTCAATACTCTCTAGTTCCATACATGTCTCCACAATGGCAAGATTTCATCCTTTTTATAGCTGAATAATATTCCATTATTTATATAAATACCACATCTTCTTTATCCATTCGTCAATCAATGGACACTTGGGCTGCTTCCATATCTTGGCTATTGTAAATAATGCTGCTATAAACATAAGGGTGCAGGTATCCCTTTGAATTAGTGGTTTTGTGGTTTTTGGGTAAATACCTAGTAGTGCAATTCCTGGATCATAGGGCAGTTCTATTTTTAACTTTTCATCTATCCCTCTTGTAATTCCATGGCATTAAGTTCCACCTTGCTTCCCTACAAGATCAGAAATCATGTTAGACTAGAATTCTCAAAGCCTTGAAAACTTTTGGTTCTTGACCTGACATAGGTCAGGTAACACTTTGCCTGACATTTGGGGGAAAGGTACCTTATTACAGGAAAAAAAAAAAAAAATGATGTTTGTTCCCTAAGACATCTTTTTGAAGATGGCCCTCTATTGTGACTATAGTTCTAGGGATCTTTTATAGGTATACACGTGGGTCAACCCGTGGCAGTCCCATCCCTGAACTAAATCTAAAAGAATACTAGTATAAGCTATACAGATAGGAATAATCCCAAATTCTCAGAAAGTAAACCCAAATTTCCTATAACTAATTATGCTTGATAGTAGATCTGGCTTAGTCACTTTATCTTCTAAATTCTTGAAAAGTGCTTTTCAATCCCAGGAGATGGAGAAGTTATAGCTGAACATTCTCACCATTACAGCGAGGTCAATGCCCCATAACACATCTAGGTAACAATTTAGACAAAGCAAAGTTGAAGGGCTTTCATGGTCCACAAAAAGGGTATCTTCTTTTTTTTTTTTTTAAGATTTTATTCATTTTTTTATTTATTTAACAGAGACACAGTGAGAGAGGGAACACAAGCGGGGGGAGTGGGAGAGGGAGAAGCAGGCTTCCCGCTGAGCAGGGAGCCCGATGCGGGGCTCGATCCCAGGACCCTGGGATCATGACCTGAGCCGAAGGCAGACGCTTAACGACTGAGCCACCCAGGCGCCCAGGCGCCCCCAAAAAGGGTATCTTCTTAATGGTGACTATCATGAACTTGCCAAATGACTTCCATTCAGCAACCAGGTGGAGCCAGGTAGAATCAAGAACTTGGCAGAGTTTTCAAGTGTGACAGGACACTCACAACCATCTCTTCGTAAGACCCTGAAGAACTAACCTTACCTACTAGAGAGGTCTTAGGTCAAAGTCATATTTGAAGACAAGTTTCGTTCTTTCACAGTTTGCCAGTTTTGCCTTTTTCCATATCAGATTCAAATTTTCTGTTCTTCTCATGTTCAGTCCTGTTTCTATAATCATTTTTTGCAATGAATGTGACTGTATTGTTTTATTATTCATCACCAACCCTTGGTAATCATTTTTTTTCCAAGATGACTAATGCTGCTTATGAAGGGACACCTATATCAACTTCTACTACGGTTTAATTCCAATAATATTCTGTTTTTCTCCACTTCTGTGCACATGGAAGAGTGTACTTCTCAACTACTCTGTATTTGGACACACTATTGGACTAGTTCTGACCAATAAATGTAAGTAGAAATGACATGTGTCACTTCAAGGTTGAGGTGATGAAAGGCCCATTGTGATGTTCCTGTTCCTCTCTTCTGACACGTAATCCAGATGGTGCAGCTACAAGATGGAGAAGCATCCATCAGCCAAGATCCCTGAGTGACTTTGTGTAGCAGAACCTCTCCCACAAACCCCCTCTGGACAGTAGTATAAGCAATAAATAAACCTTTATTGTATTAAGCCCCCCAGATTTGGAAGTCATCCCCAACATGTGACATTGCCTGTCCTGACTAACAGACTAGTATAAATCAACATCTGTGTGTGTGTGTGACCCATGTGTGTTAGGGTTTTGCCGAGTTCTGATTAGTGGAGTTGGTTTCCATTCCAATCAGCATAAAATCAGTCAATGATTCTAATTCATAAGAGGGTAGGTTGTAACCATAATGATCTTGTGATGGAGTAATATCGAGAGCATTTATAATTTATGTAGCATATAATAGCTTTTATTTGTTCTAGATAAATCAATGACAGTATCCGTTTCAACTGATTCTGTAGATGAAATACCCCCAAAACATATTTCTCTCTTAAAATCTGCTGAAGTAATGCCTGCATTATAGTGAATAGTTTATGCAAACTACTGTTGTCTAGATGCATCAAGAAATGCTAACCATTTCCTAAGCAGGTTTGGAAAGTGTTTGGAGTAGCTTATGGTTATCTTCAAAATGATGTATGGATTACCCTTGTGGTACATGGAATCAGTTTCCAGATCCTCAACTTTCATATACACTCAATCTTAACACTGGTTCAAGGACAATGTGGGGCAGAGGCTGGAGGCTGCCTACCACTTTCCCTTTCCCTTCTGACTTTTCATAGCCATCCTTTTCTCATACCACAAAAGAAAGGCACACCTTCACACACACACACACACACACACACACACACACACACACACCACATCCTTCCATGGTCCATTTTCCTGAGATATGAGTACCACCAGGGAACCAAAGGAGATATTTGAAATACTGGTGTCCAGAAAGCCTCTCTAATCAGACACCATACCCCTTCAGCCATCCATCTTCATAAGAGATATATTTGGGATGATATTTAATTTTTATATTAATCATTACTTTATTCATTTATTACTTCATCATGGGGTTAATAGCCAAAATTTATAAAGAACTTTTACAACCAAACACCAAAAAAACAAACAATGCAATTAAAAATGGGTAGAGGACCTGAATACACATTTTTCCAAAGATGACATATAGATGCCCAACAGACACGTGAAAAGATGCTCAATGTCACTAATCATCAGAGAAGTGCAAATTAAAACCACAATAAGATATCATTTGCATGCATCAGAATGGCTAAAATAAAAAAACACAACAAATAAGTGTTGACGAGGATGTGGAGGAAAAGAAATCCTCTTGCACTGTCAGTGGGAATGCAAACTGGTGCAGCCACTGTGGAGGCTTTTGAAGGTTCCTCAAAAAATTAAAAATAGAATTACCATATGATCCAGTAATTCTACTACGGGGTATTTACCCAAAGATAACAAAACCCTAATTCAAAAAGATAGATGTCCCCCTATGTTTATTGCAGCAGTATTTACAGTAGGCAAGATATGGAAGCCATCCAAGTGTCCATCCATAGATGAATGGATAAGGATGTGGTACATATATACAATGGAATATTACTCAGCCATTAGAAGAATGAAATCTTGCCGTTTGCAACAATGTGGATGGAGCTAGAGGATATAATACTAAGTGTAATGAGTCAGTCAGCAAAAGAAAAACACCATATTGTTTCACTCATGTGGAATTTAAGAAACAAAACAAATGAACAAACAAAGGAAAAAAGAGACAAACAAAAAAAACAGACTCTTACATATAGAAAAACAAGTGGTATTTGCCAGAGGGGAAGAGGGTAGGGGGGATGGGTGGAATAGATAAAGGAAATAAAGAGTACACTTCTCTTGATGAACACTGAGAAAAATGTAAAGACCTGTTGAATCACTATATCATGCACCTGAAACTAATGGAACATTGTATGTTAATTACACCTGAATTTTAAAAAAAGCTCATAATGTACTTACATTGTTTTGCTCAATTGTATATTAATAATATTTGTGATGATAATTCAACCCAGAAGAAACTTGTAGCACCGAGACTTATAGTCACAGGAAATTTTTTTAAATTTAAATTTAGATTTATATACCTCTTCTTGTTGCAGAGTACTATGATTGTGTAATCAATGAAAGACTTTTCAGCAAATCAATCAATGTGATACAAAACATTAACAAAAGAAAGAACAAGAATCATATGATCCTCTCAATAGATGCAGAAAAAGCATTTGACAAAGTACAGCATCCTTTCTTGATCAAAACTCTTCAGAGTATAGGGATAGAGGGTACATACCTCAGTATCATAAAAGCCATCTATGAAAAACCCACAGTGAATATCATTCTCAATGGGGAAAAACTGAGAGCTTTCCCCCTAAGGTCAGGAACGTGGCAGGGATGTCCACTATCACCACTGCTATTCAACATAGTATTAGAAGTCCTAGCCACAGCAATCAGACAACAAAAAGAAATAAAAGGCATCCAAATCGGCAAAGAAGAAGTCAAACTCTCACTCTTTGCAGATGATATGATACTTTATGTGGAAAACCCAAAAGACTCCACCCCAAAACTGCTAGAACTCATACAGGAATTCAGTAAAGCAGCAGGATATAAAGTCAATGCACAGAAATCAGTGGCATTCCTATACACTAACAACAAGACAGAAGAAAGAGAAATTAAGGAGTCGATCCCATTTACAATTGCACCCAAAACCATAAGATACCTAGGAATAAATCTAACCAAAGAGGCAAAGGATCTGTACTCAGAAAACTAGAAAATACTCATGAAAGAAATTGAGGAAGACACAAAGAAATGGAAAAACGTTCCATGCTCATGGATTGGAAGAACAAATATTGTGAAGATGTCAATGCTACCTAGAGCAATCTACACATTTAATGCAATCCCTATCAAAATACCATCCACTTTTTTCAAAGAAATGGAACAAATAATCCTAAAATTTGTATGGAACCAGAAAAGACCCCACATAGCCAGAGGAATGTTGAAAAAGAAAAGCAAAGCTGGTGGCATCACAATTCCGGACTTCCAGCTCTATTACAAAGCTGTCATCATCAAGACAGTATGGTACTGGCACAAAAACAGACACATAGATCAATGGAACAGAATAGAGAGCCCAGAAATGGACCCTCAACTCTATGGTCAACTCATTTTCGACAAAGCAGGAAAGAATGTCCAATGGAAAAAAGACAGTCTCTTCAACAAATGGTGTTGGGAAAACTGGACAGCCACATGCAGAAGAATGAAACTGGACCATTTCCTTATACCACACACAAAAATAGACTCCAAATGCTTGAAAGACCTAAATGTGAGACAGGAGTCCATCAAAATCCTAGAGGAGAACACAGGCAGCAACCTCTTTGACCTCAGCTGCAGCAACTTCTTCCTAGAAACATCGCCAAAGGCAAGGGAAGCAAGGCAAAAATGAACTATTGGGACTTCATCAAGATAAAAAGCTTTTGCACAGCAAAAGAAACAGTCAACAAAACCAAAAGACAACCGACAGAATGGGAGAAGATATTTGCAAATGACATATCAGATAAAGGGCTAGTATCCAAAATCTATAAAGAACTTATCAAACTCAACACCCAAAGAACAAATGATCCAATCAAGAAATGGGCAGAAGACATGAACAGACATTTTTCCAAAGAAGACATCCAAATGGCCAACAGACACACGAAAAAGGCCTCAACATCGCTCGGCATCAGGGAAATCCAAATCAAAACCTCAATGAGATACCACCTCACACCAGTCAGAATGGCTAAAATTAACAAGTCAGGAAATGACAGACATTGGCGGGGATGTGGAGAAAGGGGAACCCTCCTACACTGTTGGTGGGAATGCAAGCTGGTGCAACCATTCTGGAAAACAGTATGGAGGTTCCTCAAAAAGTTGAAAATAGAGCTACCCTACAACCCAGCAATTGCACTACTGGGTATTTACCCGAAAGATACAAATGTAGGGATCGAAAGGGGTACATGCACCCTGATGTTTATAGCAGCAATGTCCACAAGAGCCAAACTATGGAAAGAGCCAAGATGTCCATCGACAGATGACTGGATAAAGAAGATGTGGTATATATATACAATGGAATATTATGCAGCCATCAAAAGGGATGAGATCTTGCCATTTGCAATGACGTGGATGGAACTGGAGGGTGTTATGCTGAGCAAAGTAAGTCAATCAGAGAAAGACATGTATCATATGACCTCACTGACATGAGGAATTCTTAATCTCAGGAAACAAACTGAGGGTTGCTGGAGTGGGGGTTGGGGTGGGAGGGATGGGGTGGCTGGGTGATAGACACTGGGGAGGGTATGTGCTATGGTGAGCGCTGTGAATTGTGCAAGACTGTTGAATCACAGATCTGTACCTCTGAAACAAATAATGCAATATATGTTAAGAAAAAAAAGAAGAAGAAGATAGCAAGAGGGGAAGAATGAAGGGGGAGAAATCGGAGGGGGAGGTGAACCATGAGAGACGATGGACTCTGAAAAACAAACTGAGGGTTCTAGAGTGGAGGGGGGTGGGAGGATGGGTTAGCCTGGTGATGGGTATTAAAGAGGGCACGTTCTGCATGGAGCACTGGGTGTTATGCACAAACAATGAATCGTGGAACACTACATCTAAAACTAATGATGTAATGTATGGTGATAACCATAACAATAAAAAAATTTTTTTAAAAAGAAAGACTTTTCAGCATAAAAATATATTACATCAGGGTAAACTTTTATGGAGGAAATGGGATGGAAATAGGTTTCTAAGGTGAAAAAGAAATGAAGCAAAATCTTTGTTTAAAAAAAGCTTTTATATAATATTTTTGAATGGATAATAGAAGGTTTCAAATAGCAATGGTGTTTATATATCATTGGAAACTTTTTAAAGAGGGATGCAACAATTTTATTTTATTTTAAACTGTCAAGATCTACAAAGCACCAGAGATTGCATCATTTACAACCATTTAAACTTATCGTGACAATTTTTGGATATGAACTTGAAAATGTATAATGAGGCACATACATTTTCAGAACACTTTTTGGGGGATATGCAAGCAAAACAGTGTAGGGACTCCTCTTTCAGCACAGGCTGAGACCCTGGGAGGCCCAAGCCGGGCGGCCACTTGAAGGGCTGGCCCTGCTTCTGAACACTGGCGCTCACTGCTTTCCAGAAGGAGAGGCAGGCTACCAATCCCAGGCGCTCACTCATGTGTAAGCACGTGTTTGTGAAACAAATTAACATCTCTGATTTCTCACTCTCACTCTGTCATCCATCCCCAACATGATCTTGAGCAATTTGCCTCCCTTCTCAAGGTTTTTAATCTTGAGATGCTTAGAGAAAGAAATGCTAAGTGTCATGCGGTCATGTCTTTGGTTATCCCAGAGAGTACAGAGAACATCCTTTGGAATATGGCAATCCAAACACTCTCGAGTCTTTTTGACCCCAGATTATTTGTATTTTATTCCATGACAGAACTGTTCAATTTTCAAGTATTTTTTTAATCCATAAAGGTCCAACAGAGCAGACCCTGGAACTTCACTGCCTGTGTCTACCCTTTACACAACCTGAGATTGGATTTTCTCAGCCTCAGAAGAAATTCTCTCAGTTCTGGCCTTCAGTCAGGATTTATTGAACAGATCTGAATCTGCCATATTTTCATTTACAGTCTAGGAGCCAAAAAGGTTAGGTATTATAATGAACTCTGGGTTCAAAGCTTGTTATGTATTCCCACCCGGCTGTGTAACTTTAGCCACATCTCTTATGTTCTTTGAGTATCGGTTCCCTCAACCACAAACTGGGAAACCCCCAAGGAGAGGATTTTCAGTATAAAACAAAACATTAATATGAAAATGTGTGGTGAGTAAAAGCAGAAAAATAACGGGGTATTTATTACTAGGAAAATAGAATTATTTGATTTAATTTATTTATTTGTTTGTTTATTTTAAGTAGACTCCATGCCTAGTGTGGAGCCCAACACAGGACTTGAACTCGAGACCCCAAGAACAAGGCCTGAGCTGTGATCAAAAGTCAGACACTCAACCGACTGAGCCACCCAGCACCCCGGGAAGATGGAATTTTATATCATTTTTGACAATCTGTGGTGGCACCAAGTAATCACTTCTGGTCCAACCTAAGTATCACTAAGCACAATTCCAGTCCTTTCTTTTTGTCTTTTAACCCTTTTTTGGAAAAAGGAAACAGTTGGCCACCACCTCTTATGTAAGATCTTGTTCATTATCTATCTGAAGAGAAGATATTTGAAACCAATTCTTCAGCAGCAGAAGTCAAGAGTATTCAACATCTCCGCACTACTCAGCCTACACTTGGACCTTGATAACCAAATTCTTCCAAATTTCTCATGAAAGACAAATTAAATTTCAACGGTTTTATCCCACTAACCATTTTCTGCTTGAAAATTTCCCTTAAAACTCTGAAAGCAAATCCTGTAAGGGGAGTAGTTAAATTAACTAAATTATTTGCTGTCAAGTTTATGCATTTAGCTACGGTCCCATCAAGATGGATTGTTGTGCAGATGGCAGAGCAAGCCCCATTTCCTGGGACTGATCAATGTTACAGAAGTTTAGTAAGCATGGAGCTTAGAACATTTCCCCTTACACAAAGAACTCATTTAAGCCATATTCAATAGTTTTTTAAATGCCCAAATGATAAATGTTAAAAAAAAAAAAAAGATGGAGTATCCAACCTCAAAAAAAAAAAAAAAAAAATCTGCCAGTTAACCCTCTCATTGCTGAAGTCATGCAGTGAGACTCCACTGGATAGGAAAGCAGCATGTGAGTGGCAAAAAGTTAAATGAAGAGGGGATGACTTGAAAGAGAAATCTGGTGCTATCATGCCTTCAACACCAAGTAGACAAATTTGGTCTCTGCCATTCTCCATCTCTGGGCATAAATCCTGCCATATCCCCCCTTCCCCATCTCCAGAAGCACTCTCTGAACGCATGGGCATCCAACACCTAGATGATGTTCCACAGGAACCCAAGGTCTATACTCCCCTACCTAGATACAGGGATGCTCTCTCCCACTTACAAGGCTTCATGGTCCAAAACCATCCCCTATACCTTCTCTCCCACATCCAAGTTGCCATCCCCCATCCTTGGCATCTGCTGGCACTTGTCTGGCATCTGTCTGGCATCCTTTGTATCCTATAAGACTTAGCTAAAGAGTCATGTCCTGAAGCCTCCCCAGACCTGTTCAGGTGGGTGAGGCTCCTCTTCCTCTGTCCCCCATAAAACCTTGCAGTTACCTCTATCAGAGCACCAGTTATATTGCTAATTATGATTTGTTTATTTGAGTTATTTGTTTACCTCCTGTCCCTTTGACTAGACTTTGAGCATCTCAAGGGCAAGAGCCATGTTCTACTTGCCTTTAAATTTCCATTCCCAAGAATGGCTCATAGTAAGTGCTTAAGAAACATTTGATGAATGAATGAATGATTGTTTTATCAATCTCTGGATATGGTAGGGAGTTCATCCAAAGGAATATATTGCTAATGGTGCAATTTCAGGCATGTTGCTCGCTGGTAGAGGAGATATTTTGGGACCAGGAGACCTGCCCTACTTCCCTCAATCATTTCACAAAAGTATCTACTTGAAAGGCTGGCCTTGAGCTGGTAGCTAATGTTCCTGACAAAGCTCCCTGGTAGGTTACCCACAGAGATTAGTTTAAAGAGAAATTGCTTCACTTGTCCTCTCATCATTGTTTAATGGGCTACCTAGCTAAAAAAGACCCTCTTCTAAGGATCTGGGACTCTGCGTGCAAATTTTGGCTCTTATTTTTCTAGTACGAGGCCCCTGTTACATGCAAGGGGCTGACTGTTGACCCCAGAGACCTTCACTCGCAGCATCTGTCTTTTGCAATTTCCTACCTATAAAAGCTGTATTTACTTACATAACATTTGCAATCCTTGCATTTGCCAGTGTCCCATCTGTAACGCCTGGACTTATCCATTTCCTTTTCCCAGCATCTGTCTTTTACCAGCACACATTGACAAAATTCATGTTTAGGGATTTCACCTCTGAAAACGTTTGAGCCCAGGACAGTCAGGGAGCTGCTGTGATGTTGGAATCCATCTCCAGAATGTGACTTAAATGAGAGAAAAATCAGATCAAGCAATAAAAAGGGAGAATATCATGCAAGTCAGATCTGTTCCTACAGTAACTGGAAAGAAAAGGGACACCAAAACATATTAACAGTCATCACATGTCAAAGCTGTCTGGCAAACTACTAGCACCCTGAAAAGCATGGGTCCAGCTAGCTCCAGGAATCATAGCTCAATAATTCTCTTCTTTTTTCTTTTTTCATTTTTTTAAAAGTCAGCTCTAGGCCCATTGGAGCTCGAGCTCACAACTCCAAGATCAAAATCGCATGCTCTACCAACTGAGCCAGCCAGGCACCCTAAGAATTCTCTTATGTTTCTTTGGCTTAACAAAACCCTCCTAACATCCATTGCTGGATTTTGTATCTTAAGTGGCCAAGTACATCAAAATAATACAGATAGGACAGAAGTATCTGAGATGCAGCACTAAGAACTTAGTGTCTGTGAGCAATAATGAGGACTTACTGGTCTGAGAAGCCCTAGAGGTCATCCTTTCAGTAAGAGTCAGTCTGTTATGTAGTTAAGTGGTTGCCCACAAAGGTTTAAATGAGTGATTAAGAAAGTCACCCTATCCCCCAGATATCTATAGTCTCCATCAGAGTGCCACAGTGACTCAATTTCTACAAACAGAAATACAATCTTTAGGTTAAATAATGATTTGTTAAATAATGATTTGTTAAATATCTTATTTTATTTTAATTTTTTTTTGAGAGAAAAGAGAGAGCACATGCACACATGTGCACACTGAGCCACCCGGCGCCCCAAGTATCAAGTATTTAGAGTACAGTATCCCAATGAAAAAGAACTCTTCCAGGTGCCTGAGTGGCTCAGTTGGTTAAGTGATGGACTCTCGATTTTGGCTCAGGTTATGATCTCAGTATCATGAGATGGAGCCCATGTCAGGCTCTGCGCTCAGCAGGGAGTCTAACTGTATTCTCTCTCTCCCTCTCCCTTTGCTTCTCCCCACTAAAATAAATCAATAAATCTTAAAAAAAAAAAAAAGAACTCTTCAAGTTTCAAAGTCACTAATAATTTAATGTGAATTATCTTTTCATGTCTCTTTTGTCTTGTATGTAAGGGACCTGGGTCATACTGAGTGTACAGTCTTTGTTATTCTATGTCCCTCTGTCTGGGTTTTTTGGGGGGGAGGGGTTCCAGGAAGGAGGGGATGAGAGTGGAAGGGAACAGAGGGAGAAGGAAACTTCAATGAGAGAAAAGACTATCAAAAAAGTAGACTGGCGGACCCAAAGAAGAACTACTTCACAATTTTGCCTGGGATCAATGTGCTGAGAATCCACCTGGAAGCACCCTATTTTCCAGTGCTCCTCAAATTTTAATATGCATAGGAATCAACTAGGGATCTTGTTAAAATACAGACTGATTCCATAGATCTGGGGTGGAGCCTGAGACTCTGCATTTTTCTTACAAGCTCCTAAGGGAGGCTGATGCTGCCAGTCCCTGAGCTTTGAGAAACGGAAGGCTATACAGAAGGCTCAGGTATTTTCAAAACTCTGTGCTATTCATCGGGTGGGGAATGGTTAGCATCTTGAGCTAATTTAAATTCTTCCCTGACTTTTCTGCACAACAGTAAGAACCAGTTCTGCAATACACACCCACCTAATCTGCACATGCCCCGTCCCAGGAGACTCAAATTCAGGTAGGACCATCCTGCCCTTTCTCTCCCCCTCAGAGGCCCAAGGCACATTTTTGTGTGCTCAATCACTTTGTTTATCGTTATTTTGTTTTGTTTTACTTTGTTTTGTTTTGTTTTTTTAGAGCGGTTTTAGGTTTACTGTAAAATTAAGAGGAAGGAGCACAGATTTTTTTTCCCATATACCAACCCCCTCACTCATGCACTATTTCCCCCATTACCAACATCCTTCACCAGAGTGGTATATTTTTTACCAAGGATGAACCTATATTGACACAGCATAATTACCCCAACTCCATAGTTTACGTGAAAGGTCATTCTCAGTATTGTAGATTCAGTGGGTTTGGACAAATGTATAATGACTATATCCATCATTATAATATCATACGGAGTATTTCCACAGTATTTCCTCAAAATCCTCTTTGTTCACCTGTTCATCTCTTCCCCACCCCCAAACACTGATCTTTTTACTGTCTCTATAGTTTTGCCTTTTCCAGATGTTATATGGTTGGAATCATACAGTACGTAGCTGCCTAAGTACCCTACAACTTTTAACAAACAATTTCAAGACTGAGTTGGGTCTTTGATATACTTTAACTCCCAGCTAACTCTGAAATACTAATACAAGAATGGCTGTCAGCAGACAGTGAGTCCAGTGCTATGTTTGATGATACTAGTAATAAAAGCAAGAGAAATTCTACAATCTCATATTTACATTTGCAGAAGATTAAAATTCCTCGCATGCCTACCCAACAACGAATTCTTTATTTCTGTATCCTTTTAAAGAGCTTGAGGAGGTAAGAGTATACTAGTGAATGGCAGGTTAATCTGTCTCATGATGTGATCCACTCATTGGCCGAAGCTGCGTTCACTCCTATGGACCAACAGTCCCCAACTTGAGATGGTTCAACTTATGATTTTTTGACTTTAGGAAGGTGCAAAAGTGATATGCATCCAGTAGAAACTGTACTTTGAATTTTGGATTTTGAATTTTGAATTTTGGGTCTTTTCTTGGGCTAGCAATATGCGATATGATCCTGTCTCTCGTGATGCCAGGCGGCAGCAATGAGCCTCAGCTCCCAGCCAGCCCCGTGATCACAGGATAAACCACCGATACACTTATAACCATTCTGTACCCTTACAACCATCCTGGTTTTCACTTTCAGTACCGTTTTCAATATATTACATGAGATACTCAACACCTTATTATAAATTAGGCTTTGTATTAGATAACTTTGCCCAACTGTAGGCTAATGTTAGTGTTCTGAGCATGTTTAAGTTAGGCTAGGCTAAGCTATGATGTTTGGGAGGTTGAGTGTATTAAATGCATTTTTGACTTATGGTATTTTCACCTTACAATTGATTTATCAGGACATAGCCCCATCATAAGTTGAGGAAGATCTGTACGGATGAGGCCAGAAGCTGAGCAAGCTTAGTTGATGGAACTTTGCCTGGGATAAACTGCGCCTGACAACTCTTCCCTAAAGTGAGCTAACTAATACCAGCCTTAAGCAAGCTGTCCTCTGGACATGCATACCAAAGATAGCAGACAAGAACGTTTGGGAAAAAAATGGGAAATAAGTAAACTTTGTCTTCAGCATCCTCTTGCTTTCTGTGTGGGAGCCTTTGTCTTTGTTCTTGGCAAACCTCCATCCTCAGGCATCCTGAATCCTCCCATACTAACCGTTGCCTCTCTGCACCAAACAGAGTCGGTGACAGCTCCTTTCTCAGATCAGTAGAGTTACACGATAATGGCTTAAGGTATTATCCTTCCTAGAGCATTGACTTTTTAGATAAGAAGGGGTAGGCAGGGTGAAAATCTAGCCTACTATACAACTGCCCTCCTCGGGTGTTCACTTTTCTCAGCTGTCAGGGGCTAGAGGCTGGCGCAACACCCACAAAATGTGACTATGGATGACTGGGTTGCTTACCCTGCAGTGACCCTGAATGGTCCAACTTTGAGTGGCGGCAGCCCCTCCGTTGTTCATTCCTTCCTATAGTCCCACTCTATGTCACTAATGGAAAGATGGCTTTCTGGACTCGGTCTATGTGGCATCATTTCAAATTTCAGCTACAAGCTCTTCATGCAACAAAGCATTATTTTTTCCACAGAGTATTAAATCACATGGGATACCTGTGCAGCACTTTTAATTTGAGATGTCACAGCTTTTAGAGGTAGAAGACTCCTTGGGAATCAGCCCTATCTCAACCCTCATGTTTATGAATAAAAAATAAATAAGCCCCAAAGAAGGGTGTTAAAATAGAATGGATGATTCCCAAGGCTGCAAAATTAGGACCAGAATCCTCCCCTCTCCTAAAGCAGAAGATCCACAGCATCTACCCTCAAGGAACAAGACTTAAATCACAACCAAAGAGATTTAGATGCAGCATAAAGGAGAACTCGCTGGTAATGAAGATGATTAAATACTAGAACAGACAGCCACGGGGAATTGTGAAATCGTCCTCCCCAGAGATCTTTTAAAATAGGACAGTTAACCATCTGCCTGAGATGGTTTAAGTACAGTCCTGCCTTGGAGGTAGGAAAATAATGAGATGGTCCCCTCACCTGTCACATTTTGGGGTTCTATAATCACACCTGGAAATAGAGGCACACATCATGGGGATCCCAGGTTGAATCTGGGCTTTGTCGCCCACTGGGATTCAGATGTGTCCAAGTTGTTGAGAGGGTAGAAGGCCCACAGTGCTCTGTCTACATGAGGTGGAAGGTGTCTTCATGGAAAAGATTTGGGCTGGGGTTTCTGGGGAGAAAGAAGGGAGTTGGGAGATATAGAGATGTCAATTTCCAAGTTCTCCCCCTCCTCCCCTCCGGCCCCCTATAACATCACCCTGCCCACTCCCTGCCATAAGAGTCTAATGAACTTCAGCTGATACCAGCGGAACCAAGGGACTCCAAGAAACACAGGGACACAAGCAGCCCTGCTTTGTTTCCCAGTGACAAAGCATAAGAAAGAATGGTCCTCCCACTTCTGTGGAAAAATTCAGAATGGCTCCGGCCTAGTGAAAATTTCAGAGCAAACAGCCCCTTTGCAGGACTTTAACGTGCAAGTTTTGGAGCAGCAGGAGACATTGGAAGGCTGTTGGAACAGACCTGAGCGTCCTCTCCAGCAGGTCACCAGCACCCGCCCGGCCAGGGGAGACCCGACCTGGCAAGGGCGCAGAGATCCATCTGGACCAGCAGGGGGCGCTCGCACCTGAAGTGCACGACTGGGCTTGGAGTTCCTGATCCAGGCCATAGTTTCTCAAGCCTCCAGGGCTTTTACAGGTGCTGTTTTCTCTGCCTAGACCTCTTTCTCTTCTTCACCCCTTCCCCTTGCTAGTTCCTGAGTTGTTCCCACTTAGTTGCGCTTGGTATCCCTCAGCATCCTGTAATTCCCTAATTATACTTATACATAGAATTAAAAGCACCTGTTTTACACGTCTCCCTGACTTTGTGGTCTAGAGACTCCTTGAGGAGAGGGACTCTGTGTTATTCACGACCATATATCTATCTAGGGCCTGGCACATAGTAGGGGCTCAGAAAAATATGTGTTGAGTAAGTGAATGAATGAATGAATGAGTGAGTGAGTGAATGAGAAACTACAAGCTTTAATAACACTAGATGGCACAATTAGTCCTTGAATTATTTCTAAGTAATTGGCTATTGGTCCAGCATATTACACTGACCTTCTATTTTAGCTTGTGTGTTTGGGGGGTTTACTTTACGCAGACTAATACAATAAGAAGGATCATTAGGGGTCATCTGGTGACTCCTTATAACATTAAATACACTTCACGGTACCCTCAACATCACCCCTCAGCCTGTGACTGAAGACCTCTGAGCAACCAGGAACTCAGGTGCAGCTGGGTCATCTATTTCATCTCTGGACACCTCTGACTCTGAGAAAGTCCTTCCTAATGTCAAGTTGAACTTCTGTTGCTCTTGTGGGTTCCGTGTGGCTCTGGCAGCGTACTATCTCTGACATACCAGGGAGACATGGAAAAATGGGACCTGGCCTTTGGAGACAGAAGGACTTGGGCGTGAATCTTAGCTTTGCTACTTACGAGGTGTGGGAGTTTGAGTAAGTCCTTTACCCTCTCCAGTTTTATCATCCGTACCCAACAGGGCTGTCACGAGGGCTGAGACTAGTCACCACATTCCAAGGGTCTAAGACATAGCAGATATTCCTAACGTGATCCTATTATTATTAATAAATATTAGAATATAGATCATTAACATAGAGAGAGAAGAGAGATAATATATTAACTAATATGTAAAATCTTCCTCCCTTCTCTGTCAATCTTTTGTTCTCTAGGCCAAAACATAAGCTACTTTCGCATCCTCTGCCATCCTTATCTCCTTCTCTATCAGTGTTCCTCCCAAAACAGGCCACAGGATTGAGCTGTCACCCAGGGCAGGGACTAGGGAAGCACAAGCCATAACCGCCTTCGTGTTGGACATCACACTTCTCTTCGTGGTGCTAATGCTTCCTTTAGCTTCTTTGGCAACTGCGTCTTCCAGAGTTCCTGGACATTTTGGCCATGTTACTCTCCTCTCTGTGGTAAAATGCTTGCTGGAAATCTGACTGGGGGGCGACGGGTCCAATACAATGCGGGGTGGGCTGTAATGTTGTTTTCCTCATCTGTTTTAGCATGAGATTGCTAGAAAACGTTTACCCTGAGAATTACAGTATGAGTAACACTCGAGGCCCTGCAGCTAATGCCCCTGACCTCTCAAGGACAGTAAGATCCCAGGAGACATTTAGCGTTGAAGGGTGGGAATAAAGCTCAAATTTCCAGGAAAGAGGGTATAGTCAGATTTTTGTATTTTTTAAGGTATAAAGTAGCCTGGATTTGGAGGGGAAAGGGGATCCACGTTCTGGGTTCCAGAGGGGTCAGGGGCCTGAGCCCCACGCAGAATTCCAGGACAGATGTGCAGAGCCCAGACAGTGTCTGCTTGTGTGAGCAGGCTAACAGGGCGTGAGTGGGCATAATGCGGCCCCTGTGTCAAGAGCCAGAAGGAGGAGTCAGCTGGACACAGAGATGAGGCTCCACTTGTGGGAGGGGCGGCCCACATATGCCCCAGGCTTCCTCATAAGTCAAAGACTGGGGATCCCATGCACCCCCTCTCTAGAGGCAGTCCAGGCCAGCAGGATACACTCAGGGACAGTTCAGCTACCATGCCAACCCGATACTCCTATCGGTGCCACAGAGCTGGCTTGGCATTTTCTTCCACCACCCCATCTTCAGTTCAAAACCCTTTTGATCAGATTAGCCAACCCTTAACCCTTAATAAGGAGGACCCCCCCAAAAGTAAACACTGTCAGCAGGGGCTGGGGGGAGGTGTTTTATCTGGAGGGAGATTCTCTCCCTTTCCTGATTTGTGTTATTATTTCCAGCACAAGGGCTTCAGCTATTGTTAAATCAGAACCTAGTTCTATAAATACTTCTGATTTGAAAAGCCACATTCACTTTCTCTACTTCAGAATCCAAGCCCGAGATGGCAGCAACATCTCATGGATATAGAATACACAGAAAACAGGGCAATTGTTAGCACCACTTCCTGATGTTCTGAGCTGCCTGTCCATAATTCAGAGGACAAGACAAGGTCACTAATAAACACCACTGAACTGTGTCTCCTTTCACAGCTCCTGCATAAAAATATTGCAGCCCCAATGAACACCAAAACAAATGTAATGGATCGGTTTAATTCACATCTGAACACCTACAAACACATCCGCCTAATCACCTTGCTGTTTCCAGCAGGTTTGCATGCTTGTCAATTATTCTGAAACACCAGTGGTCCTAACTTTGACTTCATTTAAAGATGCTAGGTTGAGTTAGTAAAGAAAGAAAAACCAAGATGCTAAGTCCATTTAAAAAAAAATCTTTTTCAAGAGCATCAGAGTCCATTCTCAATGTGTACAGCTGATAAGAACGAGCTTGAGCCTCCTGCCTGGAGGAGGCCCAAGAAGTGGAAGGTGACAGGTTGATGTTCATGTTAGGGACAGTCTGTGACACTGAGGTCAATGGGAGTCATTATGATATAGACACCCAGATGAAACCTAACGCCGGGAAAAACTCACACGAGAGGGATGGGTGTTAGGGACCACAGGAACTTCCCCCTGGTGGTGCCCCAAAGCATGCCCTCCATCTGCAGTTTCCAGGACTCCACCACACAGTTCTCCTCGCTCACAGACCTTGCAGCAAGGAGGAGGTCCAGATGGGAGCTAGGGGCTATACCTTCTTACCCCACAAAACACACACACATACAGAGAGAGAGGGGGAGAACCCATTTGTCTCCAGGATAAAGAAATAGCAAACAAACATGTCGATTACATATTCATGGTGAGACTAAACACAAGTGCCTTCTCTCCCCCTGAGTCTGCCATTGTTCACTCTCAGGGCCTCTCAGGAAGGGTTGAGCAGGACTTGAACTCTTCAAGGGAATTTAAAAAAAGAAGAAGAAGAAGAAGAAGAAGAAGAAGAAGAAGAAGAAGAAGATGATGATGATAAGAAAAGAAAATCACTGAGCCATCTATAGTCCAAATGGTACCAAATTTTTTTTTAGCTATATAAGAAAATCCAAGGAGATATTAAAGCTTGTCTACCACAGAGATAGAATTAACTTTCACACTCTGGAACCTTCAGAATGTAGGAGAGATAAGGGGCATCCAGATGGCTCAGTCGGCTAAGCATCTGACTCTTGATTTAAGCTCAGGTCATGATCTCAGGGTCATGGGATCCAGCCCTGCATTGGGCTCCCGGCTCACGGGGGATTGGAGGGTCCTGCTTGAGGATTCTCTCTTTCCCTCCCCCTCTGCCCCTCCCCCTCTCTAAAATAAATGAATCTTTAAAAAGAAAAGATGTAGGAGAGAATGAAGGAGGGGGCACTTTGTCTTTGATAAGGAAATTGACACGAGGACAAAAGAGAAACCACCAAGAAGTAAGGTTTATGTCCAACAATAAAGTTTTATGAAAACAAATCTTTCTATAAAAGATAATAATACTTATTTAGCACCTCTATGGGACATGCTTCTTTAAACCTTTTATGTACTCAGAGAATCCTCTCAACCACCCTACATGGCCTGGACAGCTACCAGCCCCAGGTCCTAGGTGAGGAAACAGCACAGTAAGTGACAGTCGGGATTCCGAGCGAGGCGACTTAGGTCTAGAAGCCAAGCTCTGCATGGTTGTGCTGCCTCAGATGCTGAACTGAGCCTGCAGTAAAGCCTGATGTCCTGCTGATTCTGTCCAGAAAGGGAAAGCAGAGCCATGTCTGGGTTGACCAAGACCGCCCTGGCCAAGCCACTATCATGAAGTTTCGCTAGGGTTTGGGTTCCCAACTGCGCCTGCCTACTGGGAGAGCATAAGCAGCTTATGCCTGGACCCACTCCAGAGGTGCTGATTAAATCAGTTAGGAGAGGGGTGCCTGGGTGGCTCAGTTGTTAAGCGTCTCCCTTCGGCTCAGGTCATGATCCCAACGTCCTGGGATCGAGCCCCACATCAGGCTCCCTGCTGCGCGGGAAGCCTGCTTCTCCCTCTCCCTCTGCTTGTGTTCCTTCTCTCTCTGTCACTCTGTCAAATAAATAAAAATTTAAAAATCTTTAATAAATAAATAAATAAATAAATAAATAAATCAGTTAGGAGACCAGCCTGGGCATCGGGATTTATAAGTCTCCCAGTGATTCTGTTTTGCATTCAGAACCTTTGCTCTGGAGGAAGGGGAAGCAGGAGAGGAAAAGAGGCAGAGGTTCAAGCAGACTTATTTTCAAACACTATTTCCATAGAAAATAAGGGTGGAGGGGCACCTGGGTGGCTCTGTCCATTAAGTGTCTGCCTTCAGCTCAGGTCAAGATCTCCAGCGGAGCAGCAGGCTCCCTGCTCAGCAGGGAGTCTGCTTCTCCCTCTGCCCCTCCCCCTGCTCATGCCCTCTCTCGACCTCTGTCTCTCAAATAAATAAATAAATAAATAAATAAATAAATAAATAAATAAATAAATAAAATCTTAAAAAAAGAGAGAGAGAAAAGAAAAGAAGGGCGGAAATAAAAAGAAACTTATTCTTCAATCCTCTTCTGCCCAAAGACATGGGACAGGGAAGGAAGGAGAGGAGACAAGAAAGCACTGTCTTCCCAATGGTTTAGCCTGGAGAACTCAGCCCAACTCCATATTCACCAGCTGCCCACGTATGTGCTAAGGAACCTGGCCCACCATTTAGCCAGCTCAAGCTCACCCGGACACCAGAAGTCTCAGGGAAGGGAAAGCATGGAGAAGCTCTTGAGTTCCCCCCTACTGAGATCATAGTGATGAGAAAGAATCCAGGTTGGACCCCCAAGAGAGTGAAGAGGTGTCCGACCCTTTGGATATTCCCAATTTTGATGACAAGGAGAGGGGCTGCCTGGTGGGTGGGCCAGGAATGGTTATGGGTAGTTATACAGCAAGGTCTCCAGATCCCTTGGCCACAACAGAACAAAGTCTCATTAAAAATCATGTTAGGAGACCTATGACAAGTTCTAGGCCTCTCTGTCCATCCTTAATCAGGGATAAGTTTCACCTGTGGAGACCTGTCTTGCCATCCAGCAGCAAGCACACAACTGTGGGTTCTTGCCCATCACAGGGAACAAATGAGAAGGTCAAAGAGGTCAGGATAAATCTTGCTTCTGCTTTGGAACCTAAACTCACGGGCCGGGTCCCAACCTGCTGTTGGTCCTCTTGCTGGCTACCTAACTCACCTGTGGTATAAAAGTCCACGTTTGATCCTTTCTGCCTCGGCCACACTGAGTTCAACTTCTCTGAGTGGTGCCTGGGCCTACAGGTCGGCTTGCACATGGCTTCAGACCTGTGGAGCGTGGCCTTGTGCCTGCTTGCACTCTGCTGCTCACCAGATCTCTGGCCACCTGCCCTGACCCCTTCCAGGCAGCTCTGCCCTGCTGTGGCCCGTGCCTGTCCTCTGGAAAGATGAGCGCAAGTCATTCCATCAACAAGACAGGCACAACTTCACAAGCACCTAAGGAAACAGGACACAGGCCCCGGCATGCAGGCAGAAGGCAGACCCCAGGGCCAACCTGAGATTCACGGAGAAGGACCAGAGCAGGACAGCTAACCAGCATGGGATCAGGAAAAGGAGGCTGCTGCTTTCCTCACCTCAGCCCAAATAAAGACTGGAGCCGTAAAATCTGGCTCAGAAAATACGTTTTTGGCAAAATAATCTATCAAGTTCTTGGTTTATGAGAGTAAGGAAATGAAAACAAAAGACATCTATGTTGGGCAAGATTTTATCTTGACAATGTTCCTTTAACTGATGTAAAATGTGATGAAATTGACTGTAATTGATTCCAAGGAAGGATGCCAGAGATTCTTCAGTGTTAGATCCAACCTTAAAATAGGAATTATTGGGCCTGATTAGTATGGTGATGTTGTTTTTTAAATCTCTCCTCTTGAGTTCAGATGTTCATCCTTACAGACAAGGAACTCATCCAGTTAACAAGTAGAACACCTCAACATCATGAAATGACACTGACTTATTGCTCTGGTAACCTGCATATGGCACTGTTGCCAGGAACCAATGGGTCCACGTGTTAGCTGGTTCCTCTTTCAGGCCGGGACAATAAGTGGGCAGAGCCAGCACTGATGAGGGGGGAGCCTCTCCCAGGCCATGTGGGTTTTGTACAGAACCTCAGTATCATCCAGGGGGCTGAATTGTCCAGCCTCTGAAGTCTGTTCCTTCTTTATGGTAGAACTGCCACCCTGGTCCTCAGAGTTCACAAATACCTGGGCACAAGCACGTGTCCAAATATCAGGCAGGGGCATCTCACAGATAGACTCTAGATAGGCTAGCAGGTGGTGGGTGCCTGGGGGCCTCAGTCGGTTAAGTGTCAGCCTTCGGCTCAGGTCATGATCCCAGGGTCCTGAGATCAAGTCCTGCATCGGGCTCCCTGCTTGGCAGAGAGTCTGCTTCTCTGCCCCTCCCCTGGCTTGTGCTCTCACTCTCTCTCTCTCTCAAATAAATAAATAAAACCTTAAAAAATAAAATAAATAATTTTTTAAAAGGATAGCCGGGGTGCGCCTGGGTGGCTCAGTCGTTAAGCGTCTGCCTTCGGCTCAGGTCATGATCCCAGAGTCCTGGGATTGAGCCCCGCATCAGGCTCCCTGCTCCGCGAGAAGCCTGCTTCTCCCTCTCCCACTCCCCCTGCTTGTGTTCCTGCTCTTGCTGTCTCTCTCTCTGTCAAATAAATAAATCTTTAAAAAAAAAAAAAAAAAGGATAGCCGGTGGTGAGCTTTCTCTGCCCTTGGGCTCCTGTCCTGAGAAACTAGGGACAGGTTGGTAGTAAGAAAGGCACCACAGTGTAGTGTCTTATCAATGATGGAGGTTTGGAGTGGAAGGGAAAAAACAGAAAACTGTGTTTCCTTCACTTAGCCTCACTTCAGGGGGATGCTAGGAAATGAAAGGAAGAATGGGATCCTTTTACCAAAATGCAATATAAAAATCACAGAAAAGAATGAAATACTGATGCATGCTACAATGTGGCTGAACCTTTAAAGCATTAGGCTGAGTGAAATTAGCCAGATATAAAAGTTCACATATTGTATGATTCCATTTATCTGAAAAATCCAGAATAGGTAAATCTATAAAGACAGAAAGTAGGTTAGTGGTTGACAGGGGCTGGGAAGAATGGGTAAAGAGTGCTCAGTGGGTACGGGGTTTACTTTGGGAGCGATGAAAATGCTTGGTGTCCAGGGAGAAGTGTTGGTTGCTCAACACTGGGAATGTATGTAATGCCCCTGAATGGTACACTATAAACTGGCTGATGTTATGTTAAGTGAATTTTACCTCAATAAAAAACAATTTTTCTAACTGCAACATAAACATAGTGGTGCAAAGAATAAGAAGTGGTTTTAGGGTAGACTGCAGGCTCCCCAGGATTGCGTCAGATGTCACAATTTGGAAAATTCCAGAAGACTGAGCGAGTCATTTCTGATCATGGGGGCCTCAGCTCTCACTCAGTTACCTACAGCAAAAGACAAGCTTCCAGTCCGACTAGCCTACGATCCTGTCACTCCTCCTGCCCCACGATACTGGCTTTAACCCCGGGAGGGAACACACACCCACAAACGAGGTCATCCTCAGCTCCAAATGTAATAGGATCGACAGGTTACAGTGCATCCCAGGGCGAGTTACAGAAGCCCAGGATTCAGAGAGCCACTGATACAAACTTTTAAATCACAACTAACATTTATTGAGTTTCTACTCCTTGCCACGTGCTGTTAGCAGTACTTGTGTGCACACTGACTTACTTCACCTGCACAACAGCTGCTTTCCATCAGAGGAAGCAGAGCACGAGGGAGGCTAAGGAGCTTAACATGAGGTCATATAGCTAACAAGGGTGGAGGAGAGATGCAAGCCCAGACAGTCCAAATCCAGCGCCTACATGTTTAACCTCTGTGCTCTACGGCCCCTCCGTGGGCAGAATCTAATTTCTTTTAGGTTCTGGTTTAGCCCTAAGGTTGGTGCTAAGAGGCCCACACTGGTCCCGGCTGCGCTGAGGAATCCAAGAGTCATTAGGAAAAGTAAAGCGCACTGGACTGGTAGACAGGAGATCAATGTTTTAGATCCACCTTGGTCATTGCTTTTGTGGCTGTGGGCAGATTTTACAATCTCTCTGGCCCTCAGGATCCTCTTCTGTAAAACTGAGAAGTTGGGCTAGATCAAGTTTTCCAATTATTTAAGCAGCAGAACTCATTCTTAGAATGAAACTTACTTAGAAGGCCAATATACAAAGCAGATAAGAGTGGAGCTATCCTGGATGAACATGGCAGAGGAAGAATGCAGAACCTCTCTCCATGCCTCAAGCAGTTCCTGAGACACTTTCTTGGAATCCCTGTGACCCTGTGGAACACATTTTGAGATCCACTTGAATAGAAACTCAAGCAGTTCTTTTGCAAATAAAACCTAAAAATCTTAATTTCAATACCGAATCCTTAGGCATTGTTTAACTCTGTGGGGAAACAACATTCTAGTCACTTCGCTCGAAGATATTTGTTTGAATTGGTGTCCTCGTAGAGAGTTGGTGAAGATTTCAGGTAAGAGGTGCAAGTGGGATTCCTCCAAGGATGTAACCCCAGGCCAATATAAAAATGTTCAAAATCTCAGCCTTCTGAGAAGCTCCGCGTCCCTTTAAACTAACTGCTAAATGTTACCAGCCCAGCGGATCCCTCTAGGGAGACAAGCTGTTCAATTCGGAATCTGTGGGTTTTGTCTAAATAGTCTCAAATTATGAAGCTAGGTCATTTATTAGAGTTTTACATCAATCAAGACAGTACCGCTTCATTCTTCATAAAACTTCATCCTGACATCTTGCTGAATCCCTGAAATTAAACTTGGTCAGTGAATAATCGGGCAAGAAATGCCAGGAGAATCTGAGTCTCTCATAGTCATTCTGTAAAGATCAGCTGACAGAGACCTCCAGGGAAGGGGACTTCTGCTGCAAATGTCCATGCTCAAGTCAGCTCCTCTCACTCCACAGGCATTTATAAATCCAAGTTTGCTGCAGTGCTTGGAAGAGGTTATACAACTGGTATGGTGCAGTGTTCAAGGCAGACGGCTACCCATAACTCAGAGGCCAAGACAAACGGGAATTTATTAATAGCAGCCAAAACATAAAGATAATTTATTTTCAGTGCCTGGGAGCTAAGGGGATCAGCAGATACACTGTTAAGTATCTAGGCATTAGAGCACAGGAGCTTAACAAATGAGGGGGGAAGCAGGAGAGGGATGGAGAGGAGAAAGATGGATCTCCTTCGGAAACAATGCAGCATCTGAACCAATTAAGTTAAAAACAATTATGTGGTTATGGGCAACACCAGACAAAAAGGAAAAGACACATTCCTAAACCCCCTCGCTCTGCCATTTGGGTGGCGTATACCACCCCAGGGACAAAGCATTTCTTAGTACCAGAAGAGAGATTATACCAGGAAACATTTTCCTTTTCTTAACCCCCCTCCTCCCCCCCAACATCATGGTTCAGATTGCTGGCCTGACAGCAGGAAACAAACAAACAAAACCCCACTGTTTGAATTTAATAAAACATCACAGTACCTTTCTTTGGGGAATGGCAGGAAAGAATTAGAAGGCTATTTCTCTACTTTTTTTTTAGACCCATAAAACCTGAAGTAAAAGAAACATTTTGCAGTTTTTGTTTTTCTTTTAAAACATAGCAGGGAACACATTTTGATTACGTACTCCCAGAATGTATACTGTGCACTCCCCAAGATGTCACAAAGGGTACTTTTTTTTTTTTTTTATTACAAAGGGTACTTAATAAGAAAACAGTCTGACCACCAAATAGGCTGATGATCAACATCACAAAATCTTGTACTTATGCAGCAAGCTCATATGAAAGGCTTATAATCAACTTTTAAAAATAATATCAATATTGTTTAAATCTTAGGCGTTAACGTCAAAAATTAAATGTTCACAAAAGTATACATCGCTTGTGGGCAGTGTTTAAAAAGTCAGTTGATATTTACCAGCTACGAGGTAAGACATGGCTTCCGTAGAGACGTGGAGGCTTCTGGCGCCTGTGGCTTCCTCCACATCCAGCGAATCATCCTCACAGCTCGCAGATGTGCTCCCTTCATTCATGCCTAGTCTCTCCTCACCCCTTCTTGCTGATGCTGTCCTCCAGCAGGAATTTGTATCGAACAGATCCATCTGTCCCCGGTCTTCCTCCCCACCCCAATCAGTTTTTCACGCTGAATCCTACATCATCATTCCAATATACAGATGTGACCATGCCACTCCCCTCCTTAAGAGCTTCCAGGGGTCCCCATTCCCTATGGGAGAATCCAAACGCTTTAGCAGAGCCCATAAGTACTTCACCATCTTGCCCACCATCTTGCCCACCTCACCTTTTTAGCATTTTCTCCTGCTCATCTTCCCTTTGCCCACGCAAGCACGCACAGACCTCCAACTCCCACCTCCCTCAAATGGTGGAACATAGTCAGTCACACTCGTGTGTCGCTCAGCCAGCGAGTGCTACTCCTCTTCCCTCTGATAGGCCATTAGAAATGTCAGCTCCTTCATGAGACTTTCCAGCATTCCTAGGCCATTGGTTTTCTCATCTTTCAAAGCATTTGCACATATGTCTTCTAGTAAGTAATCATTTGTTCTGTTGTTGTTTCCAGGAACTGCCTCCCCTCCTGAGTTTTCTTTTTTCTTTCTTTTTAAGATTTTATTTATTTGACAGAGAGAGAGAGAGAGGGCGAGAGCACAAGCAGGGGGCGGCAGGCAGAGGGAGAAGCAGACTCCCCGCCGAGCAGGGAGCCCGATGCGGGGCTCGATCCAAGGACCCCAGGATCATGACCTGAGCCAAAGGCAGACGCTTAACCCACTGAGCCCCGCAGGCGTCCCCTCCTGAGTTTTCTCATGCAGGTGCTAGGAGGGGGACTGTTTGTCTTTGCATAACTGGCGCCTTGCACAGTACCAGGCCCCAATAAATGACTACTAAACGACTGTTAAATACAGAAGTAAAAGAATTCAAGTGTTCACAACGTACATGAGAAAGGAAGACAAATATGTGTAAAGTTTAAATACTTAACAATGGGGTTCAGGGGCGCCTGGGTGGCTCAGTCGGTTAAGCGGCTGCCTTCGGCTCAGGTCATGATCCCGGGGTCCTGGGATTGAGCCCCGCATCGGGCTCCCTGCTCGGCGGGAAGCCTGCTTCTCCCTCCCCCACTCCCCCTGCTTGTGTTCTCTCTCTGTCAAATAAATAAATAAAATATTTTAAAAAAATGGGGTTCAGTGATAGTTCAAGTCAACTGATACAAGAAATATGAGGGAAAAACAAACAAGGGTCAAAACAACTCAGAGGCTGGTATTTTGCCGGAGGGCTTCTCCAAGAGGAGGTATTTGAGTCTCCCGTGGATGAAGAGGACTTGAATCAGAATACAGAAGACAGAACTGCCTTCTAGGAGGCTGGAATGTGAGAGAAAAAAAGAAAAGCAGGAAGAAGGCTCAGCCTTGTTTGGAGGCTAAAAATAAAGCAATCCAAGAACCATTTTGGAGGCTTCAAGTAAACTAGTCCTCCACAAGAAAATGCCCGCCCCTCCGCTGTGCCGAACGCACAGAGCTAGGATGGGAAAAGCATACAGCCACATTCACTTCTAGAGTCCCTGTGCACCCCATAATGCCCCTTGTTGCTCGCCTACCAGCTGTTGGCCTGGGGCAGGGGGTCACACAGAACTGCCCCTGCTCTGCTGAGACACCACTACCTGGGGTCAGCATCCACAGCTGTTGCCAAAACACAGACCCACAGAACATGTCATGTTTCCGCTCTGACTGTAAGTAGGAAGTAACTCTTCCCACCAAAAGGGGCCCGTGTCCCTTCCCCATAGTCACAGAAACACAAATCCCACAGAGATGCAACAAGTACAGCATCAGAGTGCTTTGTACAGGCAAATGGGCTGGTCAGGAGAAAATTCCACAGGGGGTTGCCTTCCAGACCTCAGAAAAGATGTCTTCATTGATGGAAAGCCTATGTATGCGCTTTGAGCCAGGAGAAGGAAACGCAAGCTCAAAGTCTGTCCATTCCCCAAATATGAAGCCTTATAAAAGTCCTGGGCTGGATAGGAAGAGCCAGACTTGGCAATAGCTTACAGCAACCCCCTCACCGAATCGGGACAGGTAAAAGTGGGCAGAAACCCAGCTTTCATAACTCTCAGTGAGGGCTCTCAATACCTTCCCGCCACTTTGAAGGAATCCACAGTCTAAATGAAGACTAATGAGCAGCGAAATAGCGTATCAGGCAACCGATGTTATAAAGAAGGTGTTGGGCGGATGTGTGTTATTACCTGTTGTTGGTCCTTCTTCTTAATTGGCAGTCATGGGCTGAGCCACATTCACCTAGGCACATTTTTGTTAAACTGGATTTTCTAAGACAACTGAAAGCAGACATCCGAGGAGCGCTGACTTGACCACTTCCAGCTGACTTTTCCTGGAACAGTAACTGAAAGATCCAGCTGCAATTCACATCCCACCTCTGCCCCGTCCTGTGAAGTCTGCCTCCTTGGCATTTACAGCAGGATGAAGAAGGAATGAGGAGAGCTTCCACATTAGCCAAAAGGAGGAAGCTCTCACTCAGCAGGTGGAAGTTTCTCCCAGGGAAATCCTGGAGGTTTGTTGTTCCTGTCAACCACTATAATGTGCCCATAAATTTCATTTGACAGAAAGCACAATGTCAAAGGAGTAGAAAGTAACAAAAACCAAAAATGTAAAAGCATCCTGGCCAGAATTCAGCCCATCCTCCATGCATAGCTTTGAAGCCACAAGGAAAGAAACCATTTCTACACTCTGCACCCAGACCCCTGCAGCTGCAGTGGGGCTGTCCAGGGCGCTGAGATCAGGGCAGAATGGGGAATGGGATCTCCCGGTTACTCGAAAACATACTAACCTTCAGAACTACAGAACACCAGATGCACCATACCGCCAAAAAAAAAAAAAAAAGTGGTTTATTTGTCAGCTTGATTTCAATGGTGGGCTCAGAACCAGTTAATTTTCCGGGCTCAGGGTAAAATGATATTGCAGGGCTCCCTGTTCCCAATATATTAGGATTGTTTTTAGGATTTATTTATTTATTTTAGAGAGAGAGTGTGCAGGCACATGCACACAAGTGTGGAAGGGGCAGAAGGAGAGGGAAAGAGAGAATCCTAAGTAGGCTCCACGCCTAGCTAGGAGCCCGATGCAGGCTCGATCTCACATCCCCGAGACCATGACCCAAGCTGAAATCAAGAGTCGGAGGCTCAACTGACTGAGCCCCCCAGGTGCCCCTTAATATACTAGGAATTTTAAGACGAGGACAGTAGAGCATTAAACCAAGCTCAGAGCCCTTCTAAGGGAGAATGTACAAGTTGCACATCGATGAAGCCAGCCCTGGGTAGACCCTACTTTCCATAACATTCTCTTTTTATACCAGGCAGAGTGGTTTATTTATTGGGTATTCTAGATCGGGGTCCAAACTGCCTGTATGTAAATCCCAACTCCTCTGTCTGTAAGCTGGGTGACCCTGAGCCAGTTATTCAGGCTCTCTGAGCCTCAACTTCCTCAGCTATAAGATAGAAACAATAGCATAGGAAATGATACATATAAAGTTCCTGGCATATAAATACCCAATCAGCTATTATCAGCTATGATGATGATTATTATTATTACCAGGAGGAAGCCAGTTGATTGAGAAATGATCTGAATGATAAACAGTGGTTAGGGAGGATCTGTGAACTCAGTATCTAGGAATAATTTTACTACTGGGAAAAAAGTAGTCAATGGGTGGATATTTCTGTGTTTCCCTAGGGACTATTCTGAGACTTGTTGTGTATTGCCCTAAGAAGTCAGTTCCTGGCCATTGAGGAGAAATTATTGGGTTTCACACAAGGCATCTGTGGGTTTCACAGAAGGAAAAACTTTCTAATACACCACCTGTTGAGACTGTCTAATGAGTTCTCCATCTTCAAGGGCATTCAAGGAGGCTTAACAACCATCTTGTCAAGACGCAGAGCAAATTTATGTATTAGGCAGATGGCATTCAAATTCTCTTCCATTCCTGAGATGCTGTAGATTCAGTGTAGTTGCAGTGTTTCTATTCTGTAACTACAATGTCTAATTTTATTCTTCCATGGCCTTCCACCAAATCAGCCCTTCTGTCTTCCCTTCTTTCCCCTTCAACCATTTCATTCCAGCCAAGTGTACTTATAGACTCGGGGAGCTTAAAGCATCTAGAATTTTTCTTCTCCTTTTCTACTGTATGTCTTAAGGAGTCTACCTTTCCCCATCCCCCAATGCCTTCTACTTTTATTCCTTCACTCTGAAGTTAACTCCATGTAAATAGACTTCAGGAAACCTACCCTGATTAATGAGTTGGGAAGAAAGTTACGAGGAAGTAAAGGTGCAGAGCAGAGATGTGGAGAACAGCAGTCCTAGGCACCCCAATCAGCTCTCCCAACTACAGTGAGTGACTCGGGGCAACTTACTTAATATTTCTGATCCTCATTAATTTATCTGAAAAATCTGGATAATATTAGTACCCACTCCACAGAGTTATTCTGAAATTTAAATGATGTAATGCATGTAAAGTGCTTAGCATGGTATCTGACATACAGAGAGTCCTCAGTGAAGGAAGTATTTTTATTGATGTCCATCAAAGGGCGTTTGCTGATGGGATTCTGTTCCTGCCCTTCCTTCCACTTCCAAGAGAAGTGTGTGTGTGTGTGTGTGTGTGTGTGTGTGTGAGAGAGAGAGAGAGAGAGAGAGAGAGAAGCTCTCAGAAAGAATCATATACCTTTTAATGTTTGTCTTTAACACTATTTTAAAGATTGCCCACCAGGTTCATGCCATGATGTTGTATAGTAAGAAACATAAGAAGAAATTTAACAAATGCTTCCTCCCTACAGAGAGTTAAAGAACATGAGAAATCAATAGAAACGTAAAACCATCTACCATTGGTATCTTAAGGATACCATTAGGTGGTAAATATTAAATATGTGTAGTTGCATAGTTTGTTTTAAATACTATTTAACATAGTATGGGCACAAAACTGAATCGATCTGTGAACAACTCTAACAGTGCTGTCGTTAACAGTACCTCCTCCCCAAAATAATATGTTACATTAGAGACCATCTGGATTCTACTTTCCATCCTCAAGCATCTCAACCTCTGCCTTTCTCCTTCCTCCTTCCTTCCTACCAACCCATCCATTCTGCACCATTCTGGGGCAGTTACAGACTCACACAGCTTAGAGCCCAAGTAATGACTCAGGGAGCCACCCAGTTTGACGTCTACTTTTTCCCCTCCAGCAGCATCCACAGAAATCAGGAATTCCATCTCTCACTAGAGAGTGACAAATTTTACTCCCTCATCAGCCAATGTTTAAAGGAGGGTTATTATTATTATTATTATTTTATTTATTTATTTTTTTTTTTAGTTAGGGACTTGGGACTGCTGCTTTAGCTGGTTTCAGTACATGTGCATGTTTGTAAGAAAGCTGGATTGGGAGAGGAAACCCAACATGATGGTAAGGGAAAAGCTCGATCTTTTGTTTTACCATCATAGTTTTACTCACATGTAAATTCACGTACTGTGTTTTTTAAATCAGATTTGCTGTGTATTAAATCGAGTTCTGTCTCTGCCAGGTATTGGTCAAACTGAACTGAGTTTTCTTCCCAAATTAGTTGAGTCATGCTTATTAAGACAGAGAGGCCAAATTAGCTCTGTAAAATCAGCTACTGTCTTGTGCAATGCCCAAGCTTGGCTACATCAATCGATGGATCAAATGTTTGCCCACAGCCTTGAATTTCATCTTTCCTCACTCCTTCACTTTTACCCCAGCCATTTCTCAACACTCTACCTTCCCTTTTCCTACTAGTGGTGTGCAGGAGCCAGCTTGTACCAGCTGGTGAGAGAAGATTGTTAAATTTTCAGAAATTTTGTGAACCAATTGTTAAACATAGCAGGTATCAAATTATGTAAACTTACAATTAAATAAGTTACATCAAAAACAAAGGGGAGAGACAGTCAAAACCTCATTACTTCATAACTACTTTACTACATTTTACCATTATCTTTGTTCTTGGAGTTACTTACGTCTGTTGAATGGTGGAAAACCATGGGCTACTGAGCATCTCTTCCCTACTCTGCAGCCGGTGACATTAGTGTTGCTATGTGAAATCAAGTCAGAGTAAGATATCTACAGCAGGGAAATCAGCAAATGCTACATATCAGTCTTCAATGTGTTGTTTTGGGCACTGTTTAGACCAGGGGTCTGTAAACTCTGGCCAGGGGCTTGATTTTGTATGACTCTTGAGCAAAGAATGATTTTTTATATTTTAGAGGGCTGTGAAGAATATTCAGAATGTCACTTTGTTTGAGACATTAATATTGTGTTGTGTCAGTCTAGAAGGCAATCAAAGGTCTTTCTGATTTGTTGTGCTATGTCTTCCAGCCAAGATGCAAGCCTCCAGCTGGGCTCTTCTTGCTTTCTTCGACCTCCTTCCTGAGAGTGATGAGTCTGGCATTAAGACTTGACTGACAACTGAATTTCATGAAGCACAAGGCAAATGAACCCAATCATCTTGCCACCAGAGTCACATTAGTTCCACAGACCCAACGACAGTAAAAATACGTTTTGATTACAAGAAGCATTAGATAAGGCACACACATACACACACACAAATCCTCACATCACAATAGTAAGTGGATATTTGGCAATTATCCAGGTAATTGGATCAATGTAAGTAGCCAGACCATTCCCCATCCCCCTCCAAAAAGTCTGTTTGGGAGCTTAATGATCTACTTTGCCAAAATTAACTGGGTAATTACAGAATCTGCATCCTTTTATTTTTTAAGGGTGAAAATCCATCTCTGTATCATTCTGAAATCCATAAATGTTTGAGAGTTCTTGAAGGAGCTGTCATCATTTAAAGACCAACCTATGAAGTATCAGTTGAATTCTTTAGATGTTTACCAAGATGGTAATTCAATTTCAAAGCTGACAACCAGCAGAAGCAAAATATTTCCGTTGCTCCGACCCCTTTTCCTTTCCCCTGTGTGCCCAGGGTTTTGATACCTGGTATCAGAGTCCCACCATCCCAGTGTAATTTAGGCCCTCGATGTCATCTCCTCCCCTCAGTGGGTTATCCTGTCTCCAGCCTTACCAGTTTTCTACACTGTAGCCAGAATTATCTTTCTGCAAATCAGATGTCACCTCTCTCTTCAATTGCAGCCTGTTGCCTAGAGAATAAACTCCCAAGCCCAAAGTCTGGCACGTCCAGAAGCCTCCTAAGCATGCAGCTCCAGTCTATCTAGAGTTGTATCCTTGATGAATAGGAATCTCCTAAATCAGTGATTCCCAAACTTTAACATACATTAACATCATCTGGGAGCTTTTAAAAATCCTGATGCTCAGGTCACATACCTATCAATTAAATCAGAATGTCTTGGGCTGAAGCTATCATCTGATACCTTAAGTAATGCCAAAACTGTAATAGTATTTTGGTCACCCAGATTGCCTGGAGGACCAGAAACTGTTTTTAGAAATGTTACTTATTTATTTTTATAAATCTATTGTCATAGTAAAGACAGTGTACAGTGATTTGTCTTTGTGTATCTCGTGCATCAAACTTTAAGCTCCTGGAAAGCAGGGTCTGTTTTTAATTTTTTGTCATATTGATGATATTTAGATAGTACTTGGCAGCCTAATAGGAACACAACAAATGTTTGTCAAATCAAAGAACAAATGGATGGACAAATAAATAAATTATACCAAGAGGGAGACATTAAACAGAACGAGGTTTAAGACGCTTAAAATAAGGAATACTCTTCCTTATTTGAGAAGGCCATTCATGTCATTTTTTAATAAAGTGAATCATTTTAAAGGATGGAGCAGCCCATTTGCCGCTGAACTGATCACCACAGGCCTTCATAAATGATCACGGTGGACAGAGCATTGCCTGGTCTAGTCCTGTTCTGTCATTACCCTTTTTATTATGCACTTGATAGATTTCAGATGTTTTACTCGTATTTAATCCTCAACAACAATCCTACAAAGTCAGATTCATTAGAAACCTCATTTTATAGAGAAGGAAACTGAGGTTGACATGGGATAAGGAATGGCCCACACTAGCTGAGCCACATTCAAACCCAGGAAGCTTGTCCTTGCCACGAGGCTGCCAACCAGGCTGTCCAGTGGCTCTCCAACCCAGCAGCAGTTAGACTCATTTTAAGGAGATTTACCAGGGCCCAACCTGAGAGTTTGATTAACTTGTCTGGATGAGCCCTGGCCATTGGTATGTCTTTTCAAAGGCCTTCCAGCAATTATAATGTGTAGCCAGGGTTGAGAACGTCTGCTCTAGGCTCTCTCTACTCTTAACTGATGTAACCTCAGAAAAGCCACTTCCTTAGCTTTCTTCCCTACAAAGAAGTGGCTGAAACTACTTATCTTGGTGATAATTCAAGCTGGAATGCCTAGGAATTATCCCTGCCCCTCATCCATCTTTAACCTCAGGCAGGGCAAAGAGGGTCTCCTGGGATCCCCATATGTGGACTTCCAGCCAGCCTTCTCCTGGATTTTTTAGCCCCTACTGAAGGGAAGCTGGGGCTCTGACAAGCCAGCACTATAGTTTACTTCATGAAATGCAGTGAAGGAGTAAAAGCTGTGTAGCTCCTAAGGAAGAATAAAAAAGAATAAATGTAGCCCAAGGAGTACACCTTGCTAGCCCTACTTGAAGATGGGTTGTTTAGCCCTGGGGAGAAGGGCAGGGTATAGGAGAGGCTACTGACTAGTAAACAAGCCCTTTCCTAGCTGACAGCGGGTCCTCTGCCCTGCCTCAGGGTGACAAGTGTGAAGAAGTAGAGAATACAGTCTGTCCTCTCGGGAAGGGAAACGCCTAGCAGCAGAATGAGGGAGGGCCAAGCAGGCGAAAACCACTGGTAGTTTGAGTACTTCCTGTTCATACAGATGAATACCTGGCCAGGACTCGGTGGCCCCAAGGAGGAAGGGCTTGCCCTTGGGAAGGTCTTCCTTAGTCTGCTCTGCTCCAAGGCCAGAGGGGAGCAATGTGGCTTTAGGATATGTTGTCTGCGGCACTACTCAGACAACTCTCTACTCCCCCTCGGAGACCAAAAGCTCGAACCACCCAAGAAAACTCATGGTGTCAGAATGATCAGGGCCCAGTCTCCGACTCTTAGGGCCATCCACCCTTGTCTGGGTCTAAAGAGAGGCTGTATAACACCTTCAGCTTGTTATTCTTGGCAATTCATTTAAAGAAACTGAAGCCTTTCTGGGGCCCCCATCATGTACTCCATAGCACCCTCAACTTTTGACATCGCGCCGCCCCCACCTGACTGTCATTACCTGTTCATGTGTCCATCCTCCCAGGTCGACTCTGCACTCCAGAGGGGCAGGCCATGCCTGTCCTGTTCACTGCAGTAATGTCTCAGCTCCCAGCCCTGTGCCTGTCCCATTATAAGAGCTTATTAAATGTTCACTGAGTGAATACATGATTAAATGCAAAGGCTATCTGACAAATGAATACAGCAATCCTTGCTACCTACTTCACAGGGACCTAGGAGACAGAAACTGCCCCACTTAGTACAAGAGCTCTCCCAGTTTAGACTAATTGTGGCTTATTTGGGTTAAATAAACGTGTTTGTTTTCCTGACATTTTCTTGTTTTCTTATAAAGCCCATATAATTCCTAACAAAAGCAACTAAAACCAAACAATGGATTCAGTGTTTACAGTTCTTTGGAAATGTATTAAAACTTAAGGCCCTCCGAGGCAGCAACCCCGGAACAGCGTGAGACAGGCTGGCTGGGGTCATGGCCACTGCTCCTAGGAGTCTGTAACAGCAGTGAAGGTCAAAGCCCTGTAGAAGGCCACTTATTACCAACAAGAAATGTAGAAAACACCCAGCCCTTTAATCTTCAAATTACTTCAAGGGAAACAAAAAGCAATGCTATCATCAGGCTTTATCCACAGAGGAAGCAGAGTCTCCTTCAGACACTCCTGATTTTAAAACCTCATATGTTATGATTACATCAAAATACTTAAAGTGTTTCAAAGAACTCTTTCAGGAATACTCACAGCAGTTACAAAACTAAACGTCATTATCCTCTATGACAAATAAGAAAAACTGGTCTGGTTTCTACATGATTTCTCCCATAATCACGGAAATAGGGGAAAACCTAGGGATCCTGATCCCCGATCCACAAGACTAGTACCACTGCCAACCTACCTCACCTCCAAAGGCAGTCAGTACAGACCCTGAAAGCACTCAAGACTCCTACAGTACACCAGAGTGTAGATCTGTATTTGCATGTTTTATATAGTGCTCCCTGTCCCCGAGTTCCCAAGGACATCCTAGAAATAAATTAGGGGACTGGCAATGGCGATAATGTTAAAAATTAAGAATCACAATCATTAGCAAACTAAAAAGGGGGAGAAATAATTCTGCACTTTGCATTAGTACATTTGTTTACCAAACGCAAGGTGCCTTTATGAATGATAAAGTACTAATTTTCGTTCCGGATGTAAGTGTGACTCTCTTGTCCAGGGCATAAATCTTGCCATTATCAAAAGCAATGGCCAATGATAAAACATTGATAGAGCCCCATCTTTGTACCAGGCACTTTATATTCTAAGCACTTCTCATACATTATTTGATTTAGCTCTCACAACAACCTGAAGAGGTACGTGCTATTATTGTCCTTATTTTGTGGGTGAAGAAACTGAGGCCCAGAGCTTAACAGAACCCCCAAGATTACATAGCTAGGAGGAGATGAGACCAAGATTTTAGATCCGGGAGTCTCTGACTCCAAAACTCGTTCTTCGTCATTATACTATATTTTCTCCAAAAAAGAAAGACATTATGCCACTATGACTGAATTAAATTCTCTGTAGTTTAGGGATATTGAAGGAATCCCAAATCCCAGAAAAATCAGTCAGTGAAAGTTACTCAGAAATTCTTCTGGTCATTAAGGTATCCCCAAAGCACAGGGCCAAAAATATCAGTGACTTAAATGATACTAGTGTAGAAATACAGGTCAAATCCAATTACAGAGGATCTCAAGGGAACATCCAAGCTCTTATGGTATCCTGGAATTTTATTATATTGAACAGTGCCTGTTCCAACTACTAGAGGACTCCTGGATCCTCCCTCCCTTTGTCCAAATTCTGGTACTTGTCTCTACAGCACAATTTAACCTTTGATTATATATTATGTTTTATTGTTCACCATTTTTTCATGTATGTTTAGCTTTGTCTCCTCAATTAGATTTTAAGATCCTTAAGAATAAAACTGGGTTTCATACTTTGTTGCCCTTTCTAATTTATTATGTGCTGACAATGTGCACAAACTGGGTGCCTACTGATATAAGTTATTTACTGATTTGTTTAACAAATATACCAACGTTCAGCAAACTTCCTGAAAAAGAACTGAGAGTAAATATCTTAGGCTTCGCAGGTCATCTGGTTTCCACTGCAGCCACTCAACTGTGCTGTTTTAAGGTGCGAGCAGCCCTCTGGCTGTCTATCAATACATTGAGCCTAACTGTGCCCCACTAAAACTTTATTTATGAAACAGGCAGAGGGCCAGATTTGGCCTGTGAGCTATAGTTTGTCAACTCAATACAGAGTATATAAGATAGGCTTGAGGGTCCAGGCTGGGAGATGTTTTGAAATCTCAGCATTCTATCAGCAGCTTCCATGCTTCCCCTCTGGCCTCTAGCCCATTTTAGAGTCCTAGCTCCTGACCAAGCCAAGTGTCTTTCCAAAGCCTCTTACCTTGGACTTCAGTTTAGTTCAGCACAATATTTTGCTGTTCATTTTCTTTTGGGGCTTCACACATCAGTTTAAAAAGAGAAAAATCAATCACAAAGTGAAGAGCTGACATGGTAGCTTGCATTGATAATAAGTAATCATAAAATTCTTCAACTGTATTCCATCTAGGAGTCCCTGACACTTTTTTTCTGACCACTTCCTATAGACTGCCATGTAAATCATCAAGGTAACTTGAAATATGCATTTCACCTGGATTAAAAATCTGCAGGGAGAGCTGATCACCCCTGGCAGTAGGCCACCTAAAGGGTAGTAAAGATAAACATCCCTTCCTCCCAACAGTGACTGCTTCCCTCTGAGAAGGAAAGAGCACAATGAATGAAGGAAGACACCTTTCTCTTTCTTGATTAAAACATTCAGCCCTTAGTTTTGACATAATGTTATAAGTCCTTAACGGGCTGCTATTTTGACCTAATTTCAATGCACATCAAACAGATTGGTCATTATTGTTTCTGGGCTCATCTACATGTTTGTAAAGAAAGCTGCATTTGAGATGAATGGAGGTGGTTCAATAGAGAGCCATGCAATCTGGAATAGGGAAGCATCCTTCTAATTCAATCACTTTATCCACAGAGAAGTGAAGTGGCTTGCCTAGAACAGTGGACTCTACCCAAATCAAATAATCCTGAGGTCATCCCTCTATGGTGTTGGTGCTACCACAGTGAACCGGCTAGCACCACACACACCTAGGTAACGTGAGAGCCAACTTTTGCTGTCCTAATGTGCAATCCACTAGCAACCCCCCACACCCCCACTCTGCCCCAGGACAAAACTCCTTTATGTGAAATCGGCCACATCCGATAACAGCTTCCTGAATCACATGATGCAGAGCTGCCTGTGTTTGCAGAGCCAGGGCAGATGGTCTATGCAATGTCCATGGTCCCTTCCACAGCGCACTTATAAACAGAGAGATTTGTCTTCTGCTATCCCAATGCGCCCTTTCCACATCTTGCTCTCCCTCCCTCTTAGCGCTCAGGTGCTGAGACTCACAGACTTTAGTTATCACAGTGGTCATTGTATTTTAAGCCTATAATCTCTTCATGTGGAATTAAAGGCACTTCCTCATGTTTTAGTATGTTCCAGGCATTGAGAAGCAACTGGAAAGACATGTTTCGTGTAGAGGTCCTTTACGCCCACTAAGCCTGACCCCTGACAATGAGGTAAAGTGAATAGGTTTAGTGGGACTGGCAGAGAGAGGCAAAGTGAGATTAGAAAAGAATGTATATTTGCGGTCTCCCCAGTCCAAAGAGCTCCAATGACCCCAGGTCCACTCCAGGCCAGTTTAGCAGAGGCTTAATCCAGGCAGCAGCTGGGCCCAGATTGGAGAAATTCAGGCTTGAGCAAAGGCTTACCCAACAGACCCCTTTCTTCCCCACATCTGCCCCTTCTCATTCTGCTCCAAGGCTCTCTGATGGCTGTTTCACATCTTAACTGCTTTGCAATCTCATGGAACACAGACCTCTGTCTCCTATATTATTTCTTCCTCTGTGAAGTTTCTGATAAGTATGTTTTAGCTCATATTTTCCATCTTATAAAAATCCTGGGAATGAACTGCCTTGGGAATTAATGAGCTCCTTGTCACACAGAACTTTGTTGAGGTGAACTGAGCATTGGCTAGGTAACTGGACAAGAAGGATCCTTCCGGGCTTCTATTAGAAATAATAGTACAGGGGCGCCTGGGTGGCTCAGTCAGTTGAGCATCCGACTCTTGGTTTTGGCTCAAGTCATAATCTCGGGATCCTGGGATAGAACCCCGCGTTGGGCTCTGCACTCAGCAGGGAGTCTGCTTGTCTCCCTCTCTCTCTCTGCACCACCTCCCGCCCCCATGTCCCCCCCCTCCCCCGCTCAAGCACACGCTCTCTCTCTAAAATAAATAAATAGGGGCGCCTGGGTGGCTCAGTCGTTAAGCGTCTGCCTTCGGCTCAGGTCATGATCCCAGGGTCCTGGGATCGAGCCCCGCATCCGGCTCCCTGCTCTGCGGGGGGCCTGCTTCTCCCTCTCCCCCTGCTTGTGTTCCCTCTCTCGCTGTGTCTCTCTCTGTCAAATAAATAAAATCTTTAAAAAAAAAAATAAATAAATAAATAATAAAATAAATAAATAAATCTTTTTTTAAAAAAGAAATAATAACAATGATGAAAATGCTAACGATGATGTAGTTATAATAATAATAATAGTTTTTTTCATTTGCAAAACATTTGATAGATTGCAAATCTTTTTCAAGTTCGCTTTCTAACTTGATCTCATTTATCCCACAAAATTGGTAGGACAGATATTAGTTAGGATCCCCAACTTAAAGGTGAGGTCACTTGTTGAAGGTCACATAGATAAAAAGAGGTTAAAGTGGTTTCCCTTTCTAAAGGGTGACTCTTGCACTGTATACTGCTGCCTACAAAAGAAATGAACCATGCACTGAAAACAACTGATAACAAGCGTCAAACCATTTTCCGCCACTAGGAGAAAAAATTCTTAACTTCTATCATCTTTTAGTACAAAATTCCTAGCAAAAAGGATGATTCATACAGGTAGCACAAGCAAACCATCAGAGGTTGTTTAAGTCATTTTAGAATCACAAACTCTTAGGGTGCATCCTGGAAGCTCCTCTTTCCCCTCCATTTTAACACATCCTACTCTAGGACAAATGCAAATCTTAGAGGTCATTTACACAACAAACAAAAGAGTACTAGTAAAGCAGACTGTGTATTTATGTTTCAGATTGTTATGCCATAAGAAGTCAGTTTATATTTGTATACAAGCATTCATACCTAGCTACAAAACCAAACATTTTTCAGTTATATCCCTATTTTCAAACAACTGAGGCATACTATGTTCCCACAATTACCTTGACGGATTAGGTGGTGAATTTTATCTTAGTCATTGCAATGGTATAAAAATCATAGACCTGGACATTATTTTTTTTTATCATACTACAAACTTGTTTTAAATTCTGGTATACAACTTTAAATACCAAGTGTTAGCACATGTTTTATCTCATAATGACAACTATAAAATCATCATGAAACCCCAAAGTCATGAATAGCTATTCAAGGTATCATAATGAGACTTTCAAAAACACAGTGGAAGTATGCCAACAATGTGGAAGCCAGTGGAAGTTAATGTGATGTGGATTAAATGAGAATTCGCCTATTGTAAATGGTCTTTTACTAACATAGAGCCTGCAACTTAGTATGTTTGGATAAGTAATAATGATGTGATTTTACACAGGTTATTCAAGTAGAAAGTAGGCAGAAGTCTGTCTTCATCCTAGAAGGATGGAGCTTTAAGAATTTGGGGAAAAATAATTTTTTAAAAAGACAACAAAGTTCTGTGGGCCAGGAGATGAACAATATGGCAACGCTGAAATCACTGTGACGTTATGTATCTTTTTTTCTGTGTGGTTTATAATCCTCAAGGTTTTTCCCTTTTTTTTTTTCCTTACAATATAGAAAGTTAAAAAAAAAAAATTTCCATTTTTTCCTATCTTCCTTAGAATGTAAATTCTGAAAGATCAGGACTTGCTATTGTATGCTCTTTTATCCCAACTTGGATTTCAGTATTCTATGTCACAAGCTCTTAAAGAAAAAAAAAAAGACATTAAATGAGTAAATTCAACTAACTCATGGTGTAGTTCAACAGAATAAGCATTTACTAAATCTCTATTCACAAGGCATTGGACTAACTACTAGGGAGCCAACTAGGGTGTATCTATGTTTTCTGAAATATTGGGAAAGGTAGACTTTGCCCATAGGACCCAAGACTCAAAGGTAAATTCCTTTACAAAAGAAATGATAAACGTTTGCTAAAAGACTTTAACAAAAATGTACATCCAGTTATGCATGTTTTAGACTGACAACATTCCCATTCTCTGAAGGTTTAAAAACCAAATCCCTCATCACGGACTTCCTAAATGCCCGCTGATCTCACTCAGAAAAGACTGAGTACTGAAAAGCTGTCCAACTCCTGGTAGTGGATACATGTTTTCTAAACTTCTATTTCTCACTTGAAAACTCAAAAATTATCATTGGCAACAATAATTGTCCTTGTTTTCCTGGAAGTGACAGATGCACATTATTTATTTTCGAAAAAATGTCTATCGAATACCTGTCTGAATAACCATAGTTTGTCCATCTTTCTTTCAAATAAAAATAGTGTCCCGTGAAAATAAAAATACTAGTTCAGCTTGCAACTCAAGCACAGAAGTGTTTTCCTAGAGACAAATATATGGTACTCCGGTATTCAGCACATGTGCTTATTTTTTCTTATTTTTTTTTATTTTTTCATTTTTTCCTTGTATTTATTTTTATCTTATCTTTTCTTATATTTTTCTTATTTTTTTTTTCACACAGAATTTAAAAAGTGTGGGGCCCCTGTGTGACTCAGTTGGTTGAGGCACCAACTCTTGGTTTCGGCTGAGGTCGTGATCTCAGGGTGGGGAGACCCAGGCAGGTCCGGCTCTGGGCTCCGCTCGGAGTCATGCTTCAGATTGTCTCCCTCTGTCCTTCCTCCACTCACACACGCACTCGCTCTCTCGCTCCCAAAAAATAAATCTTTAAAAAGTGAACCAAAGAGCTGAACTCTAATAAAACTAATAATTTTTACTGCTTTATGGAGAACACTCTCAAGTGACGCTGACTTTTACCGCGGTACCCCGCTTTGAATCACTCTAAGACGCCTGAACTTTTACTCACCATTGTTTTTGCACTATCAGTGCAAACATCAACACAGTGAAAGAGGCAAATAAATCTTAGCATTGTCATGAAAATGGTTTTGACACGGTAGACCCCTGAAAGGGTCTCAGGAATTCTCAAGGGGTTCGAGAACCACACTTTGAGAACCACTGGGTATTTGTACATACAGAAATCACGGTTCCCTTTCTCTTCAGTTAATTAATTCTTGAAGTTTATTTATTGTTATGGGTTTGACCACTGAGCGTCAAAGAAAAGACACTCCAAAGCGTCGAACACATCCAAGAGATACACCCCGCCGCGCGTGCAGCTCCAAGGCTCCCGTAGGAAGAAAACAGCGTTTGGAGAGGAGGACCCGGATTCAGACCTCCAGCCCGGGCTTGCGGTTGCCCCCGGCAACGATCGTCGGGGAGGGAGCGCGGCCATCGATTAGTAATGTCTGGCGTCCGTCACCGGACGTGGGGGCGGGGGCATGGCTGGAGAAGGAAGGCCTCCCCGGACTTGCGGTCGCCGCGTGTTTTCGGTTGCGAGGCGGCTCGTTCGTTCTGCGATCTATTGAGAGTGGCTTCCGACAGCCCTGGGTTGATGTCGGGGAGGGAGGGAAGATGGCGGCCGTGGCGGCGGGCGGCCTGGTGGGGAAGGGGCGCGACATCAGCCTGGCGGCCTTGCAGCGCCACGACCCCTATATCAACCGCATCGTGGACGTGGCCAGCCAGGTGGCTCTGTACACTTTCGGCCGTCGGGCCAACGAGTGGGTGCGTGCGGACGCGACGGGGCCGTGCAGGCAGGGGGAGGGTGGGGACGGGGGCGTCAGACTCGGGGCTCCAGAACCCAGTGAGGGGGAGGAGACGCTGACGCCCCGGAGGTGGATGGAGGTGGATGGTGGTGGATCACGGCCTGAGGCCGAAGTTGTGGCAACTGGACCCCTGGGCCGGGGGTTTTGGGGAAGAGGGAGGCCGCTCTGAGAAGCCACCTGAAGTTGGGGAAAGGACTTAAATATCTACGATACCCCACGTGGGGAGACCGGACCGATCAGGGACGGGACCCGGAGAGCTGAAGGAAGGAGGGGGGCCTGATGATTTGAGGCCGGAAGACTGATGTACTCCGAGAAAGTAAAGCGGGATTCTGTTACAGTGAAACGTGGCTGCAGGGGAGGCGGGGTAGGGAGGAATGAAAAAGCCGAGTTATGGTTCTGGAACATCAGTCTTAGATGGGACGAAGAGAAGTCAAACCTTGATAGAAGGGGAGAAATTGAACTTGTGAACTCAGGAAATACACCAAGAAAAGAGCAAACATCGGGAAATAGAGGACAAAATGGGGGCTGGGTCTAACACTTCGAAGGGGGCTGACGCTCTTGGAAAGATCATTACACTACAGCCTACCAAGACCAAAATGAGTCTGAAATTTGAGTCCATTTGGGAGCCGAATTATTTAGTGCACTTCTCAAAACAGAAACCCAATAAATGGCAATGGGATGAAATTTAATTTTCCTCACAATTACAATGGGGTAGGAGCATAAGACACTTGAGTCCTTTGCAGGAATTACTGCGTGTGATTCTGTAACCCACCCACTTGAATAGAGAGAGATGTAATTTTTCTTTTCCTCGTTTATGATTTTTGTCCCAAATAATAATCCATCCATTATATAACCATTCATCATTTTAAAATAAGTTAGAAAACAATATAAAGAACAGGGCGTGGATGAATGGATTTCAGGTGATTTTTTTTTAATGTATTCTCCAAGACATCAAAATTCAATCAAGGAAAACATGCATATTGAACAAATTCATATATTTTTTAACATTTACATAGCCTGTTTCTCTAGTCTAGTGTGGACCTTGAGCAGTCTGTAATAAAAAATTCACCTGAAAATCATTAACAAAAATAAAAAGATTAAAAAGAAGGTCCTAAAATGGGAGAGAAGAAAATAGTTTTGCCCTAAGTTCTTAAGTGAGGAAATTTGCTGGAACAGAGCAAGGAATTTCGGCCTGTACTCCTAGTTGTCAAGCAGAAAAGGAAAACAGGGAGATATCTTCAATATTCACCATTATGTAATAGAAAGTATACCACTTGGGTCAGCAGAGAGGTTATTTCCTACTAATTTTCAGGGGAATTTGTCACCTGGGTCTTTATATAAAGGACATTGAGCAATGTACTGGATGATTTCATCAATGGCAATTTAGAAAAAATACAAAGATATTCTACATATTGTATTGCTATTATACTGCTCTACAAAAAAAATGCCAAAGGCATAATGTGTTAATTCTGTCAAGGTAATCTTGTAGGAGATAAAGGATCAGGGATGTACAGTAATGTGAGCCTACTTGACAGTGGGATTAGAGTATGGAGAATCTTGAGAAATTGTTAACATGTAGAGGAAAGAATTCCTCTTGGAAAACAATTGTCTGCTATAAGCTTTTGACAGGATCTCTGTGATAGATACCTGTTCAAATAGTTAGAGGTTTATTAGATAGCCAGTGAAGTCCTTCTAAAGCCTCATCAAAAGGCAGAAGTGTCACAATGCATTATTTACAGGAGTTATGTTTTCCTGCTTCCTGGACTTGTTGCCTTCACACAGGGCATAATTCATTCAGTAAAAGGTCATTCTTTCAAAGTACTAATCTTCAAGGCTGTGGTAGCCAGAAAAAAGAGACCTAGTTAGATGCAGAGCAGTTGCTGAGGGTAAACAGTTTGTCGCCACCGTCTCCATATGCCATCACTCAGGGCCTCTGGATGTGAGCTTTTTGAACATAAACCTACTGAATTATAAAGAACATTCATGAGATTGGTGGTGAAAGTATATGCAAGAAAGCAGATGGGAGGTAAAGGAGGGGAATTCTTACTACACTAAAATAGATGAAGAATGACTTCAGGCATTCAGTGCAGGAGATATTAGGAATGAAGGGTAGACAGAAAATGAGGTGCTTGAAGGAAGGATTAAGAAAGATTATGTCATGACCAGAATAGGAATTTAAGATCTAGAACTACTTCCCATTCATTATCTCGAGACTTCTCCCCCAAAATACCTACATGTCATTTGAAGAATATATTTTCACTTCTTAGTCCTTAGAGTAGTGGTTCATAACTAGTTTTGATTTTGTCTCCAGAGAACTTTTTGCAGTATGACCAAAATTTTTGGTTGTCACACTAACAGGGAACATACCACTGGCATCCAAAGGATAGAGGCCAGGGATGCTGTAAAATATCCTACACACAGGATAAGCCCCCATGACAAAGATTTATCTGGTCCCAAATGTCAAAAGTGCTGAGCTTGAGAAACTGCCTTAGTGTGACTATTGTCCTGTTTCTAGCTAGTGTTCTAAGTTTCCTATGTATCAAAATCACTTGGGAGTTTTGAAAAGTGTAACCTGCCAGATCAGTATCTCTGGATGTGAAGTCCGGGCATTGCTGTTTGTTAAAGGCTTCATATAGGTGACTTAGATGCTATGCATGATTGAGAGAGAAAGGTTTATGGGGATAAATGGAGACCTACTTTTTCATTGTATTAACATAGATAATTAGTAATATAGAGCTTGCTTTGGGTTGTTTCAAAAGTGTCAAATACTGTGCCATCCCAATAATTTGCCAACTAGCACTATTTTATATTCCATCATCTTAAATTTTGAACTGCTTAATTTTTTAATACATGTTAGATTTTATAATAGAGTGTAATATTAAATCATTAAATTGTACTTTTAAAATTTTAGCTAAAATTCCCCAGAACTATAAATTAATAATTTAACAAAGAAGTCCTCCTTGGCTGGAGGACCTAAGGAGGATCTAATAAAATCTTGTTCTAACTATACCCCAGAACCCCAACCCTGAGCTTTGCCCAGAAAGAAAAAAAAAATCTGGTTACCCTTGGATCTGGAGGCACCAGGAAAATGCATGAATGTGAGCTGTTTCAGCCTTGATAGATCAGAATTTACATTTCCAAAGCCCCTTTTATCCATGTGTAATAGACCACTTAAAATATGTTTTTGTTTTTTTAATCGAAAGATCACAGTGGTATAGGCTAGTTATCTCTTTTCAGTGTAGAAACTGAGACATAGAATAATAAACTAGTTAGCCCAGTATGACCTGGCAAGAACCCACTCCAGGTATTCGTAATCAAGATTTAAGAAATCCCCTATACACTTTAGTGCTGATGACAATGCTCCTGGTGGGCAAAGTACGGAGTGGATTTTGTTTGGTGCAGACTTTCCCAGTTATGGGTCTGGATCCCAAGGAAAACTCTCCAAAGATGTTGCTTGATGTTCATTGTACAGGGAGACCGGGTCTGTGGTATTGGGCTGTGGGAGTCTGGCCCCTAGCTAGTCAGGGGAATTTCAAACTTTATTTAAAGACCTGTTGCAATTGAAGATGGCCACAAATTCTTTCACATTTTTCAATCAAGAAGTGGGGTCCAATACCTTGAGGGCACTATGCTAAGTGAAATAAGTCAGAGAAAGTTACCAATACTGTTTGAACTCACTAATATGTGGAATCAAAAAAAAAAAAAAAATGGCTTGTTACAAGTTGGAGAATTTCAGGAGAAACATGCCTTTTACATTTCTGATTCTAGATTTTTCAAAACTAAAATGGGGCTTTAAGGTCTTTTTTTTTTTTTTTTTTAAGAAGTAATTTCCATTGCTACTTCATGGAGGAAGAAGGGAAACAGTCAAAAGTTATTAGCTATGTGTACTGATCCATAGAAGCAGGTTTGGATCGCTAAGATAAAACAGTCTAAGATCAAATACTGGAAGACAGGAAAGTGTTTTGGCCTTGGAGCAAGTGGTCCTCACGATGCACCTAGACTCTTCTCCAGTTCCTTAATCTGTATCTCTGTTTCAGCTTCTTATCAATGTAATAAATAATACCAAATATTTCATTTTTACACATTTTTTCTTGAAGGCTCTGTGGACTGTAAATACTTGCCAACTGTACCAGTTGAACTTTAGGAATGCCCACAAATTTTTAGACTTGTTTGGGTAGTATTTATTGTTCTATAGCGGCCATTTTCTCAATGATTAATATTGTGGAAGTTTTTAGGTAATTCTTAGCACTTAAAGTGCACCCAGGATATAGATTTCTCAACAGATAAGAATTAACCCTGTTTGTTTACACAAGGAAAGATAAGTAATAATGTTTCTGTATTTTTTTTTTATTTTGACTCAGTATTTTTCAAAGCACCTTGGAAAAGGGCCACATTTGAGAAGTAAGGATATTTTTCACAGGACGCTGTAGTGATTTATACGAACTTTATAATAAATCCATTTTAAGGATGAACTCTAACTTTCTTCCCAATGTTTATGTATTAGAGAAAAGACTGACTAAAATTGTTTTTAACTGTTATAAATTCTTTATTTCTAACTGCATATTCTATGATGAGGATTAAAATCCTCATTGTTGCTAAGTAATTTACTCTTAATATCCATTTGCTCTTAAAAAACAATGTTTGGTGATGTTTGACACAATTTGGGACATCGTGGATTTTGACTTCAGGACTCCTAGTACAGTTCTCTGGGCAAAGGCAGCAGTTTTCACATAGCGTACATCAGAATCACCTGACAGCTTAGTGAACATGAGGTTGGGCATCACCCCCACAGTCTGAGTCTGTAGGTCTGGGAGGAGCCCAAGAATTTGCATTTCTATCAAGTTCCCAGGTGATGCTGATACTGCTGAATGGGGGACCATGCCTTAAGACCCACTGAAGTAAGGTGACCAGGAGAATTGCTGAAACTACTTGAGCATGTGAGAGGATCATGCTTCCAATGTTTTATGTGCCTTTAAAAAAATTACCATGTAATATTATACCCTTGTTCTTAAAGAGTGTATTTTCCCCAAAACTATAGAGTACTTAAATTTTGAATGATTTTGGTAATAGAGATTAATAATAAAATATTAGGAGGTTAGATAGAATGGTGAAACTAAAGCATGTAAGTAGCAAAAGTACCTTTTAAATTCCGAATTATAATAATCTGATTACTAGTTAAAACATTTTTTTTTTAGTATGCATTGTACTGATGAACATTTTCATCAGGGCCTGGGCTCCTGTCTTCAGAGAGATGGAAGAGAGCCTTTCCAAATGAACTGAAATGATAGTTTATCACTTTCACTTTACCATTTAACCAGTTTCTCTCAGGCAGATTTCTTGAGTCCAAGCTTGGCAATGTTTCTAACTTGATTTCAAAGATGCAAAATAGACTCTAAATATTCCACACCACGTTGGTGATTAATTTGTCTGAAAACTACAGCATTGTTGCTCTCTTCTGTGTTGTAGTCAAAGTAGGATTATTGACAGATCATCTGCTCTCCTAGGTGACAGGATATGGCAAGAGAAAATGAACCCAGACAATAAAGAGAGGGATAATGAAATGCGAACACCAGTGACTGCCGCAGCCACGTACCCAGGTCACAGGGTAGAGGAGAAGGCAGCACACTTAGCATCTCCTCTTTCAAAGGAAATGCGTGGAGCGTATTTGTTTTTGTATTACTTTAGCCAGAGGTGTGTTGCTGTCTCTGTCTTTGGTAAAGAGAGATAATGATGGTTTATTTCGTGAATGACAAAAGGAGAATGGCTGCTTCCTGCTGCCTAATCAGCGGAGCCACAACCTGGCTAAGAAACTGCTTTTTTCCTTTCCCTAAGAGTAATCCCTCCTGTTACATGGATTGGCCTTACTTGAAACTGAATGTTCTCTAACCTCTGTGCAAGTTACTATTAATGAAGAGAATATACAGATTTTGCTGTTTGTTTGTTTTTTGTTTTTTTTTAGGAAAAGACTGATGTGGAAGGAACCTTATTTGTTTACACAAGGTAAGAGTATTTACCTTTATGAAGAAACTGACAGTCTTTGAAAGAATATTTTAACTCAGTTGTGTCACTCTTCTTCAAATGTAGTTTTATTTCAAAGAGAAGTGAAAAATCCTGAATCTTAGTTTGAAGTTATTAGTGATATAAGGAAGGGAATACTAATAATGTCACCTGGTATAGTACGAGGAATACTAATTTCAAAATGTAATTTAAACTCCAGTATTGGTGAGCTTAAATCTCTGTGTTCTTTTTAAAACAGTATTAAATATTTATCCTTTAATTCAAATGAATGGTACAGAGTCCTTGAATATAATGCATTGGCAAGAAGCTAGAAGTACACTATTAAGAATATTAGATTTTTTAATCACTATTTGGAAAAAGGTTTTATTGGTCACCTCCCCACTCACCTGCCTTTGACTCTTTAAAGACGTGTGCTCCAAAACTAAAGATATCTTTGAGTCCTCCATTATATAGCTAATATAGAATATATTTCCGGATAAATTTAATAAATTCATGTTTTTTGTCATTTGTATCAGAAATTGTTAATATCACATAGTATGTATATTGTCTTAATACTTAAGCATTTTATTCACATAAACATTCACATAAACTGTCCATCATTGTCACTGGGAGGACAAAGATAAAATACAAAGGCCTAGTACAAACCCTTTTAGAGCTAACAGCTTCATTGGGGAGACAGAAAATGCACATACACACACACACACACACACACACATATTTTTTTTAGACATTCACATTTAAAGATAAACCCCCCCAAAATAAATAAAAATAATAAAAAAATAAAGATAAGTCCCAATAGATAGCTTATCCTCAGGGCCAGTTGAAAAGTTATAAGCAATGAATGGGCTGCTATGATTATGGAAGGCTGTATAGAATTGGTGCGTCCAGAGTAGGCCTCAGGAATAAGGTAGCACTTAACTTGCATAGAGGAGGGGAAGGGCTGTCTCCACAGGAAGAATGGCAGAAGCTGAGGCATAGGACCTAGTTTGGTGAAGGGACAGTAAGGAAAATTACTTTTGGCTGCAGAGAGTTTATACTGGTTTATATCAGTTAGAAGACAGGGTAAAGAAATTTTGCTGGCTTAGAATGTCAGACCAAGGATTTTGAAATTTATTTTCTTAGCAGTAGGGAGTCACTGAAGGTTTATAAACGGGGAAGTAATAGAGTTATAGCAAAATGTGTGGGGAAAGTCAGTGTATTAGCATTATGAGGATGCACTGGTTCTAGAAGAAGTTAGGCTTAGAGAAGACAATGAGAAGATTATTGCAGGGGAGTAGATATGAGATGATGGGAGTATGGGACTAGAATGGTAGAAGTTGAGATTGAAAAAATTTCTTGAAAGATTGCACGTATAGAGGAAATGTTAATATTTTAAAAAAAGCTAAGATGTTTAAATAGACAAAGAATGACAGAATCGTGAGCAGTATGGAAGGATAGGAGGTGGAGAATCTGGTTTGAAGATAATTTTATTTTGAAATAATGATTTTGGAGTAATAGCAGGGCATTCAAATAAGATGTCAGGTCCCTCAGGACAGGTTAGGGATGGAGATACCGAGCTTGGAGTCATCTGCCTTAAACTGGTCATTGAAGCCATGAGAGTACAAGTGTTCTCTGAAGGAGAAGAAAGTGATGAGGGCTAGTGGTTGAGTTTTTGGGGCCCAGAGATACAGAGAAGAGTCAGCCATACAGATACAAGCAACACGAGAACCCAGTTGCAGGCCCAGTACAAGCATGGCGGAAGAGTGTGTAGGTGGAGGCTGAAGCTACAGTGGGAGTGGAAAGAAAGGAATGGATGAGCAAGGCCATCGGAGTAGGTAGAGGAGATTAGTTTATTAGAAAAGTGGTGGGAGTGCCTAAGAGCCATTGGCTACTTTACATTATGTTCAAAAACATTCCAAAAGCACCAGAGCATACCGCCAAGTGAGTATAAACTCTTGAGAATTCTGAAGTGTGAAAAGAAAACCAAACAGATGACCTCTGACTTATTCCAAGCACACACAAAGAATGCATTTCTCATTCATTTCGTACAAGTATTACTCTTTTGAGACGTGAAAGAAAAGATGTATTAATATATGCTAATGATTTGTTTTAGGGATTTTTAGTAGGCCCTCTCTCTCTCTTTTTTTTTTTTTTTGACTGCATAAGATTAACAAATTATACAAGTATTTTCTCTTTTGTGCCCAAACCAAATGTAGGTTTGCATTTTCAAGTATTTCTTAATATACTCTGAGTTCCAAATGGAACTTTCAGTTCAACATTAGGCTGAGAACAACTCTTTTCCCTGTTCCTTAATCTCTTCCCCAAATCTAACTCCTCAAGAATAGGGGCTTTTCCCATCTCCCCCCACCCCCACCCCGACCCTTCCCTGGGTGTGGGCCAGCCCCCTCCTCCCCAGTCAGATAGATGCCAGATTCTAGCATATTGAGGTCTTTCCTCAGTAGAGAATGACAGAAAGCTCATAAAAGTCAGAAGGGAATTTTTAGTACAGGTAATGGAGCTGCTGGTGATAATATTTTGACTTCTGTTACAGATATTGCTTTAGAGGAACTGGCACATTCATCCCCTGAGCCTATTTTATAAATTATGAGATGGTATAGTAACCATACTATTAGAGAGGTAAGGTCCTGTTGTGATAATGAAATACTTGAAGAATCAAATTCTGATTCTGTATAAAAACACCTAATCCCATTTAAAAAATTATTTCTTTTCTTTATTTCCTCCCATGGCTTGCTTTCTGTAATAGAGAGTTCAGAGACACCCACTGGTGATTTTTGAACTTGACACTTCCAGAGGACCCTCTGTTAGAGATCTTGGGAACTCTTTTTCATTCTTCCTCAGAATTTAAGTTGAAATGATTATCATGATGCTTTCTAGTATTGATTATATGCCCACCACTGCTTTACCTTTTTGTAAAATAAGTTAGGCAAGGATTGCCTTCCATCAAGTTTAAAATTGGAGGTCTCAAAAGAAAATTCCGTAAGTAGTACTGTAGCTGTATTTTACTTCTTTAGTAGCATCAAAGGGTTAATGTGAAATAAAACTAAAACAAACACCTTTTCTTCCTATCGCTCAGAACATTTCTGTGGGTTGGTTACCCTGCTGCCCTAGTTTAAAGTAAATAAATGAATTCTGCTTGCTTCAGTTTCAGCGTAGAAGCATTTGGTGTTTCATTTGTCACCAGAAGTTGCACAGTTGGATTACTATATGGCTGTCACCCAAGAGTAGACAAATGCACACGTAGTTGTTAGAGTTACACTCTGTGTAATTTGGGCTCTTTCTGCCTGACAGAGAGTAGGCACTGAAGGTTTATTCAATGAAACGAAAAATAAAAAGTCACTAAATGACACATTTTTATGGAGAAAAACTTTTATAGTAGTTTATCTATGAAGTTGTTTCCTTTATGAGGAAAACAAAATAGCTGCTTTTTTTTTTTTTTTTAAGATTTTATTCATTTATTTGACAGAGAGAGGCACAGCGAGAGAAGGAACACAAGCAGGGGGAGTGGGAGAGAGAGAAGCAGGCTTCCTGCTGAGCAGGGAGCCTGATACGGGGCTTGATCCCAGGACCCTGAGATCATGACCTGAGCCGAAGGCGGACGCTTAACGACTGAGCCATTCAGGCACCCCATAAATAGCTGCTGCTTGAATTAAATTCTGTGATCTTTTAATTATACTGTATCTCATCACAGGTTCGTTGACCAGAGGGGCATCATTTCTCTAAGAAATTTTACAACTTCAATTTCAAACCAACACTAATATTTTCTATGAAAAATTTCTTTGTATGATTGTGATGTGCACCCTATACTAACTATCCAGATTCTTTAAAAGTATCTTTTAGTAATTTTTTTTAAAGTGGTTAATATTTCTGCCTTAAAGGAATTTACAACCTAGATAGGGAAGCAAGATATCTATGTACACATAGCTAAATAGGTAGGACTTGTGCCAAAGGGACAGCAAGGGCAGTCATGCTGGATGTATTACATATGAAGTAGTACATGAATTAGTACATTCGTACTGTTAGCCAATAGTAAAGAATCATTGCTTTGTATGTCTACAGTCTGCTTGCACAAAGCTCTCTATACATACAAAAAGGTTGAGAGACACGTTCGAATAGTAGTTCTACTAAAGTGTACTTCTGTGGAATAATTTGTCTTTTGATATCCTCCCCACCCCTTGTGATTTTTAGGTCTGCTTCTCCAAAGCATGGGTTCACCATTATGAATAGGTTGAGCATGGAAAACAGGACAGAACCCATTACTAAAGACCTGGATTTCCAGCTCCAGGATCCTTTCCTTCTCTACAGAAATGCCAGATGTGAGTCTTTCTTAATGCATTGGGTAGTTTTATTTCTGCAGTTTGGCCAAGTGTTTAAAATTGTATAGTAGATGTCTTTGTGTTTGTGTTCAGTATCAGTGACTCTTAGTGTCAGCGTCAGTTAACTTGGGAAATACGCATGTCCAGTTGAGGGAATCGCTTCTTCCTCGTGAAAGTTTCAATGAAAATGATGTCAATATGGTAATGTAAGTATTTGAACCCTGTTTTCTGCTGCTAGACCTGTTCATGTGAACCCATCGTAGATTTTAAACCTGGGTAGGGCTGGGTGAGGCGAATTCTTGGTCAGGAGACTGCAGAGGGACAGACACATGGGCAGGGCTACAGATACAGAATGAATGATTTAGCTAGTGGTACTTTTTCCTTGTGCATCACTTCAGACTGAGCATCCGCATAGGAAATTGGAGGAAGAAGGCCTATATTCTAGATTGCCATCTTTTGAACACATAGTAAATGAAAAACCAAAGTCCAAAGAGTTTTGGTCATTTAGAATTTCGTAAACTTTGTAATGTTGAAGTTATATTAGGTAACTAAATAGTCCTTGCCTGATTTGAAATGAGGTGTAGCAATCGTCTATCCAATATTCTGTCCCCATTTTACTCTTGTGATTATCTGACACTTGTGTTGGACTACTGGGCAGCACAGAAAAATTGATGAAAAATATATGAACTGCAGGAGCATCTCCATACACAGAAAATGAGAGCATACTTAAATATAAATTGTATGTGTGTGCACGTGATCTGTGCTTTGTGCATAACTTTAAGAAAGACCTTGCAGTTAAGAAATGTTTTCCATACATTTTCCACCCTGCTTTTGAGATCAAGATACAAGAATTTGCCAACTGTATACTATTCAGTGTAATTTTAATAATGAATGTAATACAAATAATATTTAATGTTTTAACTCCAGTGAATTTTTTGTTTTGAGATAAATATAGCATTTTAACTTATAATTATAGTCACATATAATCAAGTTGTCACGATAGGTGGTCATCTGTTATTTAGAGAATACAGTTAAGTTTTTATGAGAAAAAAGCCATTAAAACTGTAACATGACTTACCAGTGCTAAGTCCTGTGAAATAAAAATTTAGTAATATAGGGAAATATTTTGTTCTTTTCTCCTATTTCTTTGCTAGGAGTGTAGTTAAATCAGTTGTTAGTTTTTGAATTATTTGTGTGCTTATAGTTATGTCAGGTTTATTTATTTTTTTAGATTATTAGAGTCTATGTCAAATTAATATATAATTAAAACCCTAATAATATCCCAAAAATAAATATAAAATAAATGAATATTAGTGACTTATAATAGTCATTTTTGGTTGTTCTTATTTTGGTTAAATACTTGGTCTAGTCAGTATAGATAGTATTTTATTTTAAATTCTTATCACAGTATTACATATTATATATCATATCACATACTATATCAAAAATATAAAAATACAAACTTTCTTTAATGTGGTTGATTTTAAAAAATAGCTTTCTACACCCCACAGGGTTTATCTGGTAGGAAATAGTGTTTGGGTGTATTAAACATATCAAGCCTCGCCTTGGCTCCAGGCCTTGCCTGTCTAATATGGTAGCCCCTAGCTGCAAGTGGCCATGGAGTGCTGGACGTGTGGCCAGTCTGAATTGATCTCTGCTGTGAGTGTAAAATACATACTGATTTGCAAAGACTTAGTACCAAAAAAGAATGTAAAAAAAAGTCTCATTAATAATTTTATATTGATTTATCTGTTGAAATGATAATATTTTGAATCTATTGAGTTAAATAAAATATATTATTAAAATTAATTTCACCTGCTTCTTTTAATTTTTTTATTTAAAATTACATGTGTGGTCACATTTGTGGTTCACCTTATATTTCCATCGAACAGCACTGTTCTAGGCATTTTCATTTATTTTACCATATTTCATAATCACAACTTTGTAGGGCAGACATTTTCACTGTCATTTTGCAGATGAGAAAAGTAGGCTCAATGAGATGACAGACCTGACAGAAACCTGTAAATTCTGCTTTTTTTTTTTTTTTTTGCTTTTTCTACATCATCTGTACTATTCTCTGCACTATTAAACATGAATGCAAATTGAAAGCAGCCTTTTGGATGCATAACAAAATATTTCTAATGAATTTCCATAAGAAAGAAGTGAAATCAGTTGAACAGTGAAGAGTGGAAGGGAATGGATCTATTTACCTTTCTGGGTTTATTTGCTTTTGATTTTCTCCTTAATATCTGGTACTAATTGCCTTTGCAGCCATAGTCTTTGGTTTTAGTTTATTTGTAAAAGCCTTTTCAGTCTCTGTCATCAAAGGTTCACAGGAGAGTTTACCCCAGGTTGCTTTCAGAGTCTCAGATATTTCTCAGATGTTTATAAAGAATTCAAATACTTTATGTAATAATCCTATATGGTTTACATATTCTCTAATAACATATAGATTGTCCTTTGAACAATGAAGCCAACTTTATTCAAGAATGGCTTTTAAGACTCTGTACCCCTCAAGACCTGTATAATTAAGAACCTCTCTGTATAGCGTTGGCATTTCACTTGGCCTAGGTATGTCATAGGCCGTATTTGGACATGTCAACAGGTAGAGTTGATTTAGGTTTGTGGTGAGTTTTCTCATGGAGTGTTTTAGATTTACTAAGTTAAAAAAAAAATTAGTACCTAGGGAGTCAATTATCCCAGTCTTGGATTGGATGAATTTAGAAAAACAAAATCAAGGAGTAAAAATCTTAAAATTTCTTCATTTAATTAAAAAAAAGATGTTTAATAAATAAGTAACTTTGAACTTGACCAAACACAAAATATATGGTTTTATTACATTAAAGGATTTATAGTTTTTGTTTTGTTTTGTTTTAAATTTTTTTTTTTTTTTTTAAGATTTTATTTATTTGCGAGAGAGACAATGAGAGACAGAGAGCATGAGAGGGAGGAGGGTCAGAGGGAGAAGCAGACTCCCTGCTGAGCAGGGAGCCTGATGTGGGACTCGATCCCGGGACTCCAGGATCATGACCTGAGCCGAAGGCAGTCGCTTAACCAACTGAGCCACCCAGGCGCCCCAAGGATTTATAGTTTTTAACCTTGGTTATAATTGGACTTGGCTTATATAAACTTTAAATATAAGATAGCTGTTAATTAAGGACAGAAATTCATTTATTCAACAAACATTTACTGAGCATTTACTGTCCGCCAGGCACTATGTCAAGGCTTTATATGGGTGATTTAACTTTTGTAACTTTTTCTTGGAAATGCTGTTATTCTTGTTTTATAAATGAGGAACTGAGATTAAAGAGATTTAAATCATTTACCAGGGTCCATGACAATTTTGAAGTGGAAATAGCATTGGAACTGGGAAAGCCTAACTCTGTTTTTTATTTTATTTATTTTAAGATTTTATTTATTTATTTGAGAGAGCATGCAAGAGCAGGGGGAGGGGCAAAGAGAGAGGGAGAAGCAGACTCCCCACTGAGCAGGGAGCCCAATGCTGGGCTCCATCCCAGGACCCTGAGATCGTGACCTGAGCTGAAGGCAGACACTTAACTGACTGAGCCACCCAGGCACCCTGAGAAAGCCTAACTTTAAAAGCCCAGGCCCAAGCAGTGATAGTACTAACACATATGAATGATGCATTTGAGCAAGGTTTACCTTTTAAGAAATACTTAATCTTTTTACTGCACACTCCAAAATTTAAAAAGCAAGTTTTTCTTTAAGTTGAAAATCTCTTATATCTCAGTTATTAGGAGAATATCAAATAAAAACTAATGTAATAAAAAGCTGAATTTGACCATTTCTTTTCTATTAGAGCCCTTTAGCAACCATTTTCTGTATTTTCCATTTCATAACTAAATAAGATTGTATTTTCCCAAATATAAGATTTAAGATAAGTTACAGACAGCAGAGGCAGGTAGATTTCAGAGTTAGACCAACATGTTGAATATACCATTGTCTGTGGCTACAGGAGTAGAATGAAATTCTTTTAAGCTGCTTGATTTCATTGCAGACATAAACCTGGAGCTTAGAGGAAATGATAAAAGGCAAAATCAAGATATTTAAGATCAAAGTTGTTTTAGAAACTCCGCCTCAGTTTTAAAGTGAATTTACCATATTGGATAGTTTTGTATTCAGAAAGACATACAGTTTAAATCCTTTGTTGACATTTGTAGGATCTGGGAAGAACTGCTATAAATAATGGAATATGGGACACTAAATGAAAATGATAATTACAGACAGCCCTCTTCTTTCAAATAGGCCATGTCCTAGCAGTCCCTTTTAAAGTAATTGGTGGACTTTGGTTAAACGTGGCATATTGGATACATTCCTGTTGTTCTCCTAAAACTGTTGAAATGACAATAAAGGAATAAAAAGAGACATAAACCTACAAGGGTGGAGGATGCATTTCATGAAAAAGATGGAATAAACCAGAAAGAGGAAGGCATGCCATGATAGCTTTATTATTCATAATGTATTAACTTTGCCTCCCTGCAGAAGATTATATATCTCTGCTCTGTTGATGTCAGACTGACTACATGATTTGGTTCCTCCTCCCACTGATCCACCCTCCAGGAGGATATGTAGGATATGTACCCTGTTGAACTCAAGTATGGCTGTGTGAATTGCTTTGGCCAGTAAAATGTGGGTAGAAGTGTTTTGTGTCATTTCTGAGCAGATACTTTAAGAACTAGTTCATGATTCACCATTCTCTTTTCCTTCTGCTATGATGACCAGCAGTGTTCTAGGCAGAGGCTGCTCTGTCAGCCTGGGTCCTGGAATGAAGATAACATGGCACAGAGGTAAAAGTGACCTATGATGGACATGTAATGTGTACAAGAAATAAATCTTTCTCACTGAAAGCCATTGAGATTTTGGGGGTCATCTGTTACTGAAGCATAATTGGGCCTGTTATGATGGATACATAGCCATCCAGGAAAAAGGGGATCCAAATACTGGATGGAGGTAAAGGAATTCTGAGAACAGTGGTCAAGAGGAATCCCGTAATGACCCCTGTGCAACGGAAGATCAGTCAGTCTAAGTTAAAGTATAAGGATAAAGGGCTTCAGGAAGGGTGTCCAAGAAAAACTTTACAACTAATACCTTGAGTCTATTGGGACATTTATAGTTTCTTGTTAAGAAAGTTTGGTGATGCTATAGAAACATTGAAAACTGAGAGAGGGATGGAAAAGTACAACAAAAGGAGGCAATTCTTAATTCCTGGGAAAACAAAATATTGTAAAAGAAAGGAAATATAATTATAGTACACTATATGGCTCTGCAGATTATAATAATTAAATTATATGAATAGTATATGACTAAATTATGTACATGTATTATTTTGATAATTAAAAATTTAAAAATTGGATAGCAGAATACATTCATAGAAAAAATATTTTAGTTGGTGGTGAGTCAACTCCTCCGTGAGTCAACTCACGAGTCTTTTAGCCCATTGTGCACATACTGAAGAGTTGCACAGTAACATTATAATGATGCATGTATGAAATACAGCACTAGCATGTATAGCATTATTTCTGTAGGAAAATTCACTCAAGAGTGAAACTTAGTATATCCCCAAAAGTATAACTTCCTTAGCTGCAGGGCAGAGGTCTTGTAGTGCTCATTTGTAGTAACAGATTATTTGTAAGGCTAAATATTCATATAAATTATATTTTAGCATGTTTGGTAATAGTAAAGTTAACTGAAGTTTTCTCAGACAATTGCTAAGTCCTAGTTCAGTAGTGGTTCTGCTGCTCTCTCCTTATGACAAAAAGGGATTAAGCTTCCAGCACCAGCCAAGATACAGTAAGTTCACTATCAGACATCTCTCACTGTTTAAAACTAAAAGTTCTAAATACAAAAAGCAACTAAGTGAAGATTCTGAAGGTAAACAAAAGGTATATTGGGAAGGGAAATCAAAACCTGAAGAACAACCAGTATGGTGGTGAATTTCTGCATTTTATTCTTTTCTTATCTGCTGATGGTGACTCAAGAGTGGGCCAAGTTGCAGAACCATGGACAAGAACAACAAAAACTAAGAGAAACCTCTCTTTTTAGTTTGGGAATTGGAGAAACGGACTCCTGTGAACTACAAAGTATGAAAAGAATCTCCCCGTTTCCCCCTTTTTTCTCTCCTAGCCCTACCCTGAAGCCAGTTGCCGTGCAAAGCTGAATTGCCACTATGTCAATGATGGTGGTGGCACAGTCACCTAAAGATCCCAAGAAACAGCTTGTCTCTGCCACAGTAACTGGAAACCAGGGCCCCTGTGGTCTAAAGACTTGCAGGGACAGCAGGGAGTTCCCATTATATATTTTATCTTTCCTTTGTTTCACCCTGTGAGCAGCCCAAACTATGCAGACTGCCTGACTCTGATAAGCCAAAACTCAGAGACATGCTGACTTTATAACCAGAGGTCTGGGGAAAAGGGCCCCTGAGTCAAGCTGGAGAGTTGGGGAGATTATAGAGGAGAAAGCTGAATAAGATCTCCTAATTCTGATCATGAACTGACACAAGTCCTGGTCTCACCTGTGAGGTTCACATACATGTAACAAAGACAAACATAACAAAGGCTTTGAGAACTCACCTACAAAATAAACCACCATCCTAAGTGGTATATATGTAGGGCAGACACAGCTTTGAAATGGAACTGACATGGGAACCATTTCCCGTGAAAGGCAAGAGAGAATTTCCTATCTAAATCTAAATGAATTGGACACCTTCTCAAACAAAATAAACATTCTTTGGGAAGTTTTAAGAGTACTTGGATTCTCACAACGTAACCAAAATGTTGGGCATTTGGTACAATCCAAAATTGCTAATTATGCAAAGAACCAGGAAAATCTGATCAACTCTCAAGGGAAAAGCCAGTCAATACTGGCTACCCTGAGATGATCTAGGTGTTGGCATTATAAGACAGTGGCTTTAAAACAGTTATTATAACTATGCTCCATGAGGTAAAACTGAATACTCTTAAAATTAATGTAAAGAGAAATTCTCAGCAGAGAAATAGGTATGAAAAAAACCAAATGAATACTTTGGAACTGAATAATACAATATTCACTGGATAGCCTATTTAATAGAATAGAGATGACAGAGGAATGAAGAGTCAGCAAATTCAAAGACAAATCAGTAGAAATTATCCAACCTGCAGAATATAGAGGAAACAGATCAAAACAGAACAAGCAAACAAAAACAGGGCCTCAGTAACCTGTAGGACAATATCAAAAGGTCTGAATTTGTGTCACTGGAGTACAACAAAAGGAGAAAAAGACTTGTTTAGAAAATATTTTGAAGAAATAATGGCTGAAAACTTTCCAAACTTGGTGAGACACAAATATATGGAGTCAAGAAACTCTAGGAACCCCAAACAGGATAAACCCAAAGAAAACCATGCCTCTTTAAACATCATAATCAAACTGCCAAAAAACAAATTAAAAAAAAATTATGAAAGCAACCAGAGGAAAATGATACATATGGAGGAACAATGTTTTGAATCACCACAGACTTCTCTTCAGAAACCATAAAGCCTGGAAGACAGTGGGGCAACATTTCAAAGTGCTGAAATAAAAGAACTGCCAACTTATAATTCTATCTCCAGTGAAAATACCTCTCAAGAATGAAGGTGAAATTAAAGACATCCTCAGAGAAAGAAAAATTAAAAGAACTCTTTGTTAACTGACCTGCTCTAAAATCAATGCTAAAAGTTCTTCAGACTGAAGGGAAATGATACCAAAGGGGAAATTGGAACTGCAGGATTCCTTAGGAAGAGCAACATAAATAGTAAATATATAGGTAAATAAAAGTTATTTTTCCTCCTCTCAATATCTTCAAAATGCACAGGATTATTTAAAGCAAAAGTTGTAATGTTGTTAGGAGGTGAGTTAGTGTATGTAGATGTGATATGTGTGACAACTATAATAAAAGGGGGAGGGTAAGGGGAGCTATATAGGTGTAAAGCCTTTACATTTACTTGAAGTAGTAAAATGAAAACTAGTAGACTCTGAAAAGTAAAATGAAAACTAGTAGACTCTGTATATACATATATATATATATATATATATATATAGTGATTCCTAGAGCAACTACTAAAAAAAAGAAAATACAAAGAGATATAGGGGGGCGCCTGGGTGGCTCAGTTGGTTAAGCGACTGCCTTCAGCTCAGGTCATGATCCTGGAGTCCCAGGATCAAGTCCCACATCGGGCTCCCTGCTCGGCGGGGGGTCTGCTTCTCCTTCTGACCCTCTTCCCTCTCGTGCTCTCTGTCTCTCATTCTCTCTCTCTCAAATAAATAAATAAAATCTTAAAAAAAAAAGAGAGATATAGGTACCAATAGATAAATTAAAATAGAATATTAAAAACATTTCAAATAATACATAAGTAGGCAAGAAATGAGGGAACAGCAGAGCCAAACGTAGGAAAGACAAACATAAAACAGTAGATCTAAATCTAACCATATTAGATATATTAAATGTAAATGGTCTAAACATACCAATTAAGACAGAGAGTGCTGGATTGGATAAAAAATCATGACCCAACAATATGCTGTTTATTTATTTATTTTTTTAAGATTTTATTTATTGTGAAAGAGAAAGAGAGAGAGCACATGAGAGGGGGGAGGGTCAGAGGGAGAAGCAGACTCTCTGCTGAGCAGGGAGCCTGATGCGGGACTCGATCCTGGGACTCCAGGATCATGACCCGAGCCGAAGGCAGTCGCCCAACGAACTGAGCCACCCAGGCACCTTATGCTGTTTATTTAAAAACCCACTTTAAATGTAATGATAGAGATAGGTTAAAGGTAAAAGGATGGAAAAAGATATACCATGCAATTACTAATTAAAAGAAAGCTGGAATGACTACATTAATATCAGACAAACATTAGAACAAAGAAAACTGTCAGCGATAAAGAGGGACATGATGTAATGATAAAAAGGTTAGTTTATCCAAAATACATAACAATCATTAATATGCACCTAAGAACAGAGTTTCCAAAAATGTGAAGCAAGAAGTAATAGAAATAAAAGGAGAAATAAAATCTGCAATTATACTTGGAGACTTCAGTACTCTACTTTCTATAATTGATAGAACAAATGGAAAGAAAACAGCAAGGATATAGAAACCCAAACAACACTATCAACTCACTTGATGTAACTGACATATATATAACATTCCATCCAACAAGAGCAGAATGCACATTCTTCTCAAGTGCACATAGAACATTCCCCAAGATAAACTTCATCATGTGTCATAAAGCAAACCTTAAAATTTTTGAAGAAATTGAAATCATACAAAGTACGCTCTCTGACCACAAAGCATTTGAACTCAGAAATCAATAACAGAAAGATATGTGGAATATCTCCCAAATGACTGAAAATTAAACAACACACTTCTAAATAACTCATGTGTCAAAGAGGGAGACAAATTAGAAAATACACGAGCTGAATAAAAATGAAAATATAATATGTCAGATGTAACTGAGGTTGGGCTTAGAGGGAAATTTATGGCATCAAATACTTAGGTTAAAAAAGAAAGCTCTCAAATGAATACTTCATGCTTTCACTTTAAGAAATTTGAAGAGAAGAGCAAATTAAACCCAAAGGAAGCAGAAAGAAGGAAAAAATAAAAATAAGCCCAGGAATCAGTGAAACAAAAAACAAAAACAATAGAAAAAAAATCAGTGAGACAAAAAGCTGGTTCTTTGAGAAGAGTCAATAAAACTGATAAAACCCAAGCCAGACTGATGGGGGGGCGGGGGGAAGACTCAAATGAGCAGTATCAAGAATGAAAGAGTAGGTCTCTACAGACATTAAAGGAGTAATAAGGGAAATACAGTGATCTACTCCATGTCCATCAATTTGACAGGTTAGTGAAATGGACTAATTCCTAGAAAAACACAAATCACCAAAATGTACTCAAGAAGTAAATAACCCAAATACTCCCATATCTATTAAATAAGTGGACTTTGTAGTTTAAAACCTTCTAACAAAGAAAACTCCAGGTCCAGATGGTTTCACTGGTAAATACTACCAAACATTCAAAAAAGAAATAATACTAATTTTACACAATCTCTTCCAGAAAAAGAAGAAGAAATACTTCCCAACTTATTTTATGAGCAACATTCTCCTGATACCAAAACAAGACAAATACATTACAAGAAAAGAAAATTATAGACCAATATCTCACATAAATATAGATATAAGAAATCATGAACAAAATAATGTTTATAGCAACATTATTCACAATAACCAAAATGTGGAAACAACCCAAATGTCCAGTGGTGGCTGAATGGATAAACAATATGTGGTATATACATACACTGGAATATTATTCAACCAGAATGAAATTCTGTTATATGCTATAACATGAACCTTGAAGACTTTACGCTAAGTGAAATAAACCAGACACAAAAGGACAAATGTATGATTCCACTTGCATGAAGTACCTAGAATAGTTAAATTCATAGTGACAGAAAGTAGAATAGTGATGACCAGGGGCTGGAGAGAGGAGGGAATGGAGAGTTAGTGTTTAATGGATACAGCAGTTTAGTGTGGGATGACGAAAAAGTTCTGGAGATGGATGGTACTGACGGTTGCACAACATCATGGATGTACTTAATCACTGAACTGTACACTTAAATGTGGTTAAAATAGTAAGTTTCATGTTGTTTGTATTTTACCACATACACAAAATATTAGCAAATTGAGCCCAGAAACATAAAAAGGATGATATAGCATTAGCCTTATAATTTGCTTATCCCCAGCTTATCCCCTCCATCCAAAACCATTAGATTTATCTTCCTAAAGCATAAGTCTGATCAAGTCATTTTCCTGCTCAAAATCTTAAATGCCTACCAAGTAAACATTTTCACCAGGTGTTTAAAGCTTGCTATAGTCAGGTCCCAGTTTACCTATCTGGCCTAATCCACCATTACTTTTACACACTTGTCTTCTGTTCTAACCAGACAGAACTATATGCTTTCCCAGAATACTCTTTAATTTCTTATCTCCATGCTTTTAAACATGCTTCTCATTTTTCCTCCTTGAATTCTCTCCCTCACCCTGACTAATCTCTACCATATAAATTCTCATATTTCAAAACCCAACTGAAACTGGACCTCTCCCTAATGTTTTGGTTTTTTTTTTTTAAAGATTTTATTTATTTGAGAGAGAGAATGAGAGAGAGAGAGCACATGAGAGGGGCGAGGGTCAGAGGGAGAAGCAGACTCCCTGCTGAGCAGGGAGCCCGCTGCGGGACTTGATCCCGGGACTCCAGGATCATGACCTGAGCCGAAGGCAGTCGCTTAACCAACTGAGCCACCCAGGCACCCTCTCCCTAATGTTTTTATAATTCCTCTATTTAGCTGTGATTTCTTGCTGCAACATATACTCTCTTACCTTGACTTTTGTTAGTATTTATTGAGCACTTGTCTATTGATAGTGATTCTGTGCTGAGTTTCGAGGTTCAATAATGAATAAGACACATTCCTTCCCTCTTAGAGTTTACTATCCTAGCACACAAGACAGAAAAATAAATATAAATATTCAAAATAATCTAAATGCTGAGCTGGAAATATACAACAGGCACTTAATAGTACTTATATTTTATCTTATATATATGCTTTAGTTTCTCTATTAGAGTGTAAGCTCCTACAAGGCAAGGTATCCTACTCGCCTGCAACACTTAATTCTTTGCATTAAATGTGTACCATTAAATATTTGCAATGAGTTCTGGACTGTTTTTATTAGATTTCTTTATTCAAGGCAACCTATAAAGCTTAACCAACAATTTCACAACTATTTCTTCAATCTTTTTTTCTTTTGGGACATTATCTAGCAGACAGTAAACATAACTTAAAGCTCTGGGTGGTTCCCGGATAGAAACTGAAAATACTAAACAATTTCAGCAGCTTACATAGGAATTCCTCTGTTCCTCAAGGTTGATTTTATATAGATAATAGTAGCATTTACCTAAAAGTTCCTAGAAATTATTGCAAGTTGTAAGAATTCATATATCCTCATCTTGAGAGATTTAATAATTCTAAGAAGAGATATATAATGTGGGAAAATGTTAATTTAATCTTATGTGAAAGTTCTTCATGAAACTTTAAGTTTTAAAAAACATTTTATAGAATGTTTCCTTCAAATTGTTTTACTTTTATTGAGACATTCTGATTTGATATTTAAGTTTATTCACTATGCCAAAGTTGGTATTTTAATTATGATACATGAAAACAGATCATGTTCCTATTTTCCAATGGCCCTATTAAACCACGATCATATGGCTTAAACAGTAAGGTTTATACTATAGATATACCTGAGAGTTAAATAAGAAATCCTTTTTTCCATGTTTGTAGAAGCAACCAAATCTATAACACTTTATCAAAAAATGGTAAAAAAAAAAAAAACAAACAGGTAGTATTACCAAACACTAGATTTAAATTGAATCTTATAAGCATTTACCATAAAAGAAAAAATGATAAGTTGTACCCCATCAAAAGGAAAAATTTCATCAAATCAAAAACTTCTCTTCTTCTAAAGATACCTTTTAGAAAATGAAAAGGCAAGCCACAGACTGGGAAAAAATATTCACACTGCATGTATCTGACATAGTACTTAGATCCAGAATATATAAGTAACTTTTAAAACTCAGTAATAGGAAGACAGACAACCCAATTTAAAAACTGGCAAAATATTTGGGGTGCCTGGTTGGCTCAGTCAGTTAAGTGTCCAACTCTTGACTTCAGCTCAGGTCATGATCTCAAGGTCCTGAGACCGAGGCTCACATCAGGCTCTGTGCTCAGTGGAGTCTGTTTCTCTCCCTCTCCCTCTGCCCCTCCCTTTGCATTCTCTTTGTCTCTCTCTCAAATAAATAAATAAATCTTTTTAAAAATTCGGCAAAATATTTAACACTTTACAAAAGAAAGAATATGAATAGCCAATAAAGAGATACTCAACAATAATCATCAGGAACCTATAAATTATTGTTTGTAGCAATAGCTTATTCCTTTTTATTGCTGTGTAGTATTACAGTAGCATCAGAATAGTGCAGTCTATTAACTTAGTCTCCTAATGGTGGGTATCTGAATTATTGCTAGTTGTGAACTATTGTGAGTAAAGTTGCCATGAAGATTCTGGCCTATGGTTTTTAGGTAGATATATGCACTTATTGTTTTGAGTATTTACCAACCACTTTATATATAGTATAAAAATATTTAGCTTTAATAGATACTGCTGAACAGTTTTCTAAAGTTGTGTGCCTATTTATTTTCTTTCCAATAATGCTTCATATCCTTGTCAACACTTGACATTGTTCCTTTTAACTTGAGCTATTCCAGGAGTTCTGAAGTGATATCTCATTGTGGTTTTAATCTGCATATTGTCATAACTAATTGTGTTGAGCAATTTTTCATATGCTTATCGCACATTGGATGGATATGCAAATTAAAACTTGCATGAGGATACCACATAACTTAGTAGAGTGGCCAAAATTTTAAAAACTGACATTATCCTAGTGTTAATGTGAATGTGGAACAACTGAAACTGTCATACATTGATGGTGGGAGGGTAGCATGGTCAACTACTGGAGAATGGATTGGCAATTTCTTATAAACTTAAACATAATTATCATATAATCCAACAGGTTCCACTTATAGGTATTTACTTAAAAGAAATGAAAACATGTCCACACAAAGACTTTTACTCAAATGTTCATAACAATTTTATTTATAATAGCCAAAACAAAACAAAAAGCCCTGGAAATAACCCAGATGTCCATTCATCAATAAGTGAATGGACAAGCAAATTCAGTGTATCCATATAAGGGAATACTACTTAGCAATAAAAAGGAATGAACTACCAATTGGTTCAACAACATGGATGAATTTCAAAAATATCCTGAGCAAAAGAAGCCATCTACAAAAGAGTATATACTGTATGATCCCATTTATATGAAGTCTAAGAACAGGCAAAACCAGTCTATGGTGACAGAAGGCAGAAAACGATTGTGTCTGCTGGGTTAGTGGTGGAAGTGCTGTAGTTGTTGCCTGAAAAGGAGGGATGACTGTTGTAGGTCTTGTTTTGGGTGGTTGATTACCTGAGAGTGTATTATTGCCAAAATTCTTCAAACAAAACACTTTAAGTTCTGTGCCTTTTATCATATATAAAATATTGTTCAATTTTTAAAAGTAGAAATAATTGAACCTTATCAAAGAAGACATTTTTTTAGTCATTTTTTTAAAGTCAATTTTCTGGCAGAGAGAAGCCCTAGCATTTCTTCTGCAGTCCTAATATATAGTAAACCATTAATATATGGTGAGCAATTAGTAAGGTTTTTCTTGATGGCTATTAGAAAGCATATAACGAGGTGTGGGCTTTAATTTTTTCCAAAGCTCCAGTTGAAATGTACTTGGGCATAGCCATCATAAATAATAGCGGTAAGAAAGCCAAATTTGCAAACAGAGGTAGGTCATAATTTGGAAACAACATTGCTCACTATACTTTGATGCATGTTGTGAAATGTTTTCTCTTTCACTATACTGGCATTAATTGGTTGATTATTGATTATCTAGGCTATCAAGAAAGCAGTGGCATGAGTAATAAATTACAGAGGGCAGAGACTACATCTTAATATTTTGTTCTGTGGTACCAAATAACCACCGAAAATGAACAGATCTAGATAAGAAATAGACACATACAATGTACTTAAGGTAATTCCCAAATCATTTATATTCTAGAATTGTCCCCTATGGACATATGTCTAATTTTTTGTCCAGGTTTGAAGACATTATGCTTGGGGTAATTGAGAAAGAGCCAAAAAGTAGCTCAGCTTTCTGAAATTCCTCCCTGTTGGCCATTTTATGGTAGAGACTGAAAATCCCACCTACTGGGTGGCTCAGTAGGTTAAGTGTCCGACTCTTGATCTCAGCTCAGGTCTTGACCTCAGGGCTCAAGCCCCAGGTTGGGCACACTGGGCATGGAGCCTACTTAAAAAAAGAAAGAAAGAAAGAAAATCCCACCTCTCAAGCTAATAATGCGAAACAGTAGCGGAAGCTGAACTGTGTGGTTCACCCTTGCTGTGGCTGAGGATGTGAAGTCTCCTTTTTAAGCCTTCTCCTAGACTTCAGGCCACATGGAGAAATAAAAGGTCTTACAACTTAACAAATTCTAAGACCTCAAGACTTTATCATCTGTTTTCTTAACCTTGGAATCAGTTCAGGCAATTACTACAAAAGCAATTTGAAAGGTTAAAAGTGAACGCTGTGTAAATTTATTACTAAGAAAATGAAAGTCACCTTATCTCTCCACAGATAATTGAGAGTTTATTTTTCCATTCTAAGGTATTTAGTGGTGTATTGATCCTCAAATAGTAGTTCTTAACCTTCTTTGGGTCACAAATCCCTTTGAGAATCTGAGGAATTTCCTTCCTGCCTGCCCCTGCAATATTTTTTAATTGCCTGTTATGTGCCAGGCATTGTTCTGGGGGGGTCTATGCTTTGTACTTCCCTACTTCCAAACATGTCTATTTGCATATTTACACATCATTTTGCATGCATACAGCTTTAGGGATTTTACCGAACTCCTGAAGCCCTCTAGAGTCAAGAAACATCTTTAAAGTAATTATATGGCCAAAAATACTTGACAGTCTTGCTAGGCAGATCTTAGTATTCACAGGAATAAGAAGAGAATGTTCTATTAAGGATCTGTCCAGTGATATAAGATCCTTAAAGTAAATTCATTCAAATCATGTGTAATACGGGATGGGAGACAAGGAATTTGACGTTTCATATGCAATTAGAATAGGTAACTTATACAGTCTTGTCTTCTACTGTACATGAGAGCACCGTTGGTTGCACTAGAGAACCAAGGATTCTTTCTACCAGCTGGAAGCTTCTTAGTGAGAAAGAAAGACCACCAAAATTTAAAAATTATAATGTGGTCACTGAATCTTACTCTGTGTCTGTATAAGTCTCCTTTGCCATTCTAACTGAAAAATTGATCTATTTATTATGCATCATTGCTCAGAAAGCTAATGTGTTTTAATATATGATTAAGGGTTATACATCTACTGTGACTTGAGTGATGAAACTTGTCACTCTGACCTTAACCCAGAATCACTCTTTTGTTCTGTCAGTGCTCAGTTCATGCTGAAAGGAAAAGATCTAATTTCTAAAGGAGACTATTAATCTAAATAACTGGCATCCTATCAATTAAAGAAGGCTCTGAAAAGCCTCACGTAAAGCAAAATTTCACTCATGAGCCACATGGTACATCTGGGTTTCATGTTTTTGTTTTTTTACTGTGTTGTGTTGTGATACCTGGTAGCTCCTTGAAACACACACATGAGCTAGATAAACAATACTTCTCTTCACCCTAACCACCCAATTTACACAGCCTCCAGACTTTCATCATTTATTATTAGGGGACTCACTGGATATAGGACCGTCACATGAATTTAATGGGAAACTGTATAAGCATATCTAAACGTAATTGACTTAGCAATCTGGTGTGCTTAGATGAAGAACCCCTGTGGCAAAGGTGATACACAGATACTATGTGACAATGAAATTGAAGTGAAGTCACTTTTATTTTATCCTGAACCATAAACACTTTTTTTTTAAAGATTTTTATTTATTTATTTGACAGAGAGACACAGTGAGAGAGGGAACACAAGCAGAGGGAGTGGGGGAGGGAGAAGCAGGCTTCCCGCAGAGCAGGGAGCCCGATGCGGGGCTCAATGCGCGGCTCGATCCCAGGACCCTGGGATCATGACCTGAGCCAAAGGCAGACACTTAATGACTGAGCCACCCAGGCGCCCCATGAACCATAAGATTTTTAAGAACTTTTAAGATTCTCAACTTCTACCAAAGAAACATCTGCATAGTGATGCTATTTGGATTCATACACTACATTTGTGGCTTGGAGAGAGACTGTATTTTATGTTTTGTTTCTGAGAGCCCAGTTTGGCATGATAGAAGTCTAAATCTTGGCAGAGCAAAAACTGGATTCCAAAACACTTTCTGAAATGCTTAATGTGTGAAGCATCTTTCAGTTTTCCTACGCTAACACAGTGCTTTGCATATAGTAAGTGCTCATTATGGCTACACTGAGTGTTCATATCTGTTCTTTTAGAGTCTATCTTTTATATTACCGATTTTTGTCCAAAAATCATTTAGAAAATAGTTTCAAATAACTAATTTGAAACTATTGGATTAATTTTCTTCTTAACCACAGAAGGAAAAATTGCGAATCTTCATGTTCTTATGGGTTTTGGAAAAAGAAAACAATTTTAGCCAAGAATTTATGTTAGAATTATCCTATATACAGCCTTAGAACTCTAATTTAATTTAAGTGGGACCAAAACATGATTCAGCTGTGTATAACATAAAGGGCTTTGGGAAGAGTAGTATCTCCTATATCCGTAATTATAGATTAAGGTCAAATTGGAAAAAGTTCAGAAACTCTGGCTCACTTTCCTTCGATGAAGAAGTAATATTCAGCTCCTCTTGGTAGGCCACGGCTATATAAAATCTTAGAAATTTTTCATTGATCATATACTTTATAGGTAGGGTATTTTCAGTAAAGCTATTACTATAATTATTAAACAGTTGGTTAAATAATCTGATTCAAAATGAAGAAGTCTGCTTTTCATTGGAACAAGTTCTGACTTGTAGAAATACTCTTTTATGTTTAGGTTAAACATGTATTTTTTGCAAACTACAATTGTGTGAGATAAGACTTATCTTACTACATTGAGATTCACTTCAAATAGTATGTTTTCAGTGTGTTGCTGGAATAATTGACATTGCATATAAATATTATGTTTTTAAGATAATTTAGGTACTTGTATATGTAAGCTTCAGATTACTATTATCAGACATGACTGGAATTTGAATTCTTTTTTTCTGCTAGATCGAAGTACTATTAGTTATACTCTGAAGATAAATGTATGTGATTTTGCAGATTAATTGCATTCTTTGAGCTCTTAGTTGCCAGGGCCTGACAGGTATTCAATCAGGAAGACTGGTATATGGTAGAATTGTTGTAATAATAAATACACATAAAATGAATATATTAATGCTTGCATAGTGCTGGATCAATAGAAATATACAATCCTAGGGAGCTTGCCCCTAAATGACAAGATCCCATCAACATTACTGATGCCTAAGGTTACCAAATGTTTAAAGCTAAATAAACTTCAGTTACAAGGAGAAATAAAGGAGCATTGTGAGGAGAATCCCCATGCTGTAATCCCTGGTAGAGGTTGTGATCATTGAATACAGAGGATCTAGGACATCTAGTCTGTGATGTGTAATTAGCCAAGAATAGTGGTAACTATTAATATTAGCATTACAAGGCGTACTGATACTATAAGATCTTAAAGTCTGATTTCAGTTCAACTCAGGAAATATTTGTTGAATATCTACCACGTGCCTGTCATTATGCTGGAGCTCATAGTCTAGTGGAGGAAACAGTTGTGTAAATACTTAATTATGATGTGTGCTCAATTTTTTTTCTTTTCTTTTTTTTGGCGCAAGGATATACAAAAAAACTATGGGAACAACAGAAAAGTTGAGGCTATTTATCCCTACAGGAATGGGAAAACCTCAGTCTTCAGGAGGACTGTTAGCTCAGAGAGGGGGAAAGACACTTTGGGGAACCCATGTTTGTTATTTGTGGTCTAGATTTTGAAATTTATCAGCAGGGTTATGAACAAAAAGAAAATATAAATTTAAATGACCAACAAAACAGAATAAGTTGTTCCTATTTATATTTATTGTTACTGAAGACTTTTTCTCTTCCTAATGTTTTTTAAAATGGTTATTTACTCTGTTAAATCTCTTAGATTAAAGGAACTTTACCCTGAAATAAATAAAATTAGGAAGTTAGTGTATCATGAAAAAGATTCCACCTGGCCTTTCATGAACTTGAGGCCAGCCGCAGACCTCTGGGGTCTCATTTTGGGAGGATAATGACCTCTGTGGAGATTAGGAAGGCCTAATGACATAACATGCATTTGTTATAAATAAAAACTTCTTAAAAGATAAATCCATCCTTTTCTTTCAAAATAATAAATGCTAGTTTATAGTTGGAGATACATATTAATTTAACCCAAATTAGTTTAATGCTTTAGTTGAGAGATTGTTTTTGTCATTGCTGTTTATGGCATTAACTTTCTAATGAAGTTAACTTATTTAGAAGAAAGGTTGTTATACTTGACAGTATTTATTTAGGTTTTCTACTGTTTCTCCCAAAATGTTTCATGAGGATTAGTCACCCATAAAATAGAAACTGCTTCTCATCTATTGTGAACTTTCCAATATTTTGAGATCATGGGATCACTGATTTGTGAGGTGCAGTAAAACTATGTCATATGAAAAGAACCAGACCAGGGGCCAAAGATAACAGTGCTATGTAGATTCTCTCTGTGGCCAGTGAAGATTTTGTTTTACAAGATCGTGTCCGTGTTTGGTCAGTAGAGCTAAGGCAGAAGGTGAATGAAAGAACATTAAAGGCATTAAAGAACATGAGGAAGAAAAACATTTTTAGTGCAAAGCATTCCAAATGGGGTAGAAGTACAGAGTCAACATGGAGCCGCCAAACATAGCTTGTGTTTCCCATCTGTGGCTGCCAGGACAAGGGCAGTGTGATTGCTGTCCTAGCACTCACTGCCATCAAAGTAGGGCCAATACTAGAAATCTCGGATTCCTCTCTCTTTCCTCCCTCTCCTTTCTGTCCACACTCATCTCCTCCCTCCCTTCCCTCTCGCCCTTTTTCCTCTTGAGATTCCATATGAAGCTTGGCTTTAGAAAAGGCTCATTTCCGTCTCTTATAACCAAGCCTACAACTCAGTCAAATGTAAAACTTGTTTCCGTCTTATTTATTTCATTTGTAAGGCTGGGGGAGGAGCATATTTCAGAGCAAACAGATGGAACCAGTCAAGATGTCATTGGCTAAGTCATTTCACCTTGTGAGACCACACATTCCTCATTAGTGAAATAGGCTATTGAACTACCCACATCTCAGCTGCCTTCCAGCTCTAAAACTTCACGGTTCTAAGTTTCTAATTTCTTAGCTACCTTGTGATCTTTCAGGGGGTAGTAGCTGTGTGTGCATGCTTACTACCAAATACCAGTAACCAGTCATCCTCAGTGTGGTCAATCTTACAGAAACTTGAAATAGATAAATGGTACCATAAATCAAGACATACGATATTTGAGCGAATCTCAAAAACAAGTGTTTACATCAAATGTATGTTTAGATGTTCTTGGTTCTTACATTGGGATTATTATTCCACTCATTTGGGAAAGACTTGATGAGACGAACGGGGTTTGAAGAAATTTTAAAATTTTGGTTTATCCTTAAGTGCGCAGAAGAGATTTGTGTAATTTACACTGCCACATTTCCATAGTTTTCCTAGTGAAAAAAAGAATTTAAATGCCTTCTTTGCTGCATTCTAAGAAATATATATCCCTATGCTTTTGAGTGAAATTATTATTAAAGAGAGAGAGAGAAAGGAGAGCATTGCCAAATCAGATATCCTTCTCATGCCTATTTAAACTTTACCTATGTAATTATGCATTATCTACTTCCTAACTGCATGGAAATATGCCTTATATTTTAAAGTTGCACAAATATTAGCATGAGTCCTTGTTAAAAGATTGCAAGCTACCATTCATGATTTGGAGTTGAAAGATATTTTGGGTAAAATATGGAACAAATGATAAATGTCTTAAAAGAACAGATTGTATAGAAATATTTGTTAGGAACATAAACTAGATGAGGTAAATCCCCAAAGAACATCCAGAATGAAGTAATGCTCCATGCTAAAAAGAATACAAGAGTTCTAAATGAATGTGATTTAAGGACATTTTGATATTGCCTCTGATGACCTTTTAACTAGCCTCTTAACATTTTACCAGCTTTAGATTTTTCTGCTGAAGAAATTAAAAAAGAAGAAAATACCATTATCAGATACAATCAGCTTGCTCTGTCTGTCATCTGTGTGTACCTATGACATTCAGACATGAAATCTAATAGGGAGATTTTGCTTTCCTTAATCATCCATGCAGACTTAAAAGGAAAAGGGAAGATTGATGCTTCAATAGCTATATAAAGGCAATATTATCTTGCCTGTTGCCCCAAACATTGGTTTTGTTTCTGATTGAGAATTTCCAAAGCATGAGATAGACCACCACAGTGCAATTTTAGGCAAAATTTCCCAACTGTGCTGCTGAAAAGTCCTGTATTAAATACGAAGAGGATTGCCAAAAAGATGAGTCCTTATGTCACACATTCTAGATGTCATTAGAATATTTTGGAGTACATTTCAACCTGTTCTTCCTATTCGTTTTGGGGTTTCTTACCTCCAGGAGGGATGTAGAACCAGTTGAGTTGAGCTTCATGCACCAAAGTGCCCTTAAACTTCACCTCTGCTTCGGTGGCGGGGTGACTGGGAAGTGGCTGGTATGCAGGCGCAGAGGGCTGGCCAAAGGCTCGAAGCATGGTGAACCTCCAGATGTGTACTATTAGGTCACTGTTTTCAAGTAAATAAATAGCCTCCTCGCAAGCTTCCCTCCTTGTAATTTCTTAAAGCCCAGAGGTCATTCCCACAATAACGTTTCAGCATTCTGCAGGCCCACATGGCACGTCACCATCACTGCAAATTCAGGTCACAGTGATTACTTTTTCAGGCTTAGAATTCGAAAAACCACACCTTCTTTTTGGGTTCTTCTCAACCGAGTTTTTTCTTCCTTGCCTGCTGCACTCACTGCCTCCCTCACCCAGTGGCTTTTACAGGAAAACTGGGGTTGAAATGTGAAGTTAATTGTTTCTGTCAGCCTGTCAGCTCATCACCTCCCTGAGGCATGATGATCTCTGGTTTTTATATATCACCACGAGCTGCTTTGATATACCCTCTTGTGCAGGAAGTGATAGGTTTGTCCAGGGGTTGGGAGACCTTGGGCCTAAGAGGCAGAAAACTTCGGTTGGAATGTGCACGTTCATGGAACCGCGGCCCCTCTCCCACTGGAATGTAACGCAAGCCGCAAAACTATTTTAAGGAGAAAAAACTTAGGCCCAGTTCAACATTTTATCTTGGTGCTACCCTTCAGTAGCCAGGACTGTTGGTAAATCTGTTTTTTTCTCCCCTGACGAGTTACGTTTTATGTTCAAACCAAATATTAACTGGGATGAAAATGCTATTTCAAAATGAGCCCATTTTACGCTTGAAGTCATGTTGTTTTAATGATAAATGATCAGGTCCTAAAGAAATCTCCACAATGTCTCAAATAGTCATGACAAACCTGGTCTTCCCTTCATTCTGCGCTGACATCTGAAAGATGTTTTCATAGCATTTTTCCTCCCTAAATCTACATTTCATTTATCTCATGGTAATGAATTGTCAAACTGCTTTTCTGTTTGTATCAACAGTTTCCTTGGCATCCCGCTCTTCCAAAAACCGAATTCCTTATGTCAAATGCCACAAATGTGTAACATCAAACAAACAAACAAACAAAATGACACTCAGAGCATTTCTACTAATATATCCTACAGATGAGGCACAAATGGCTGGTTCCCCGCTGCGACTGGGCCTGCAAGTTCCTAGTCATGCTGTGTTTTTTCCCCCTGCTACCTACCACCTTTCTTTTCTGATAGTTTTGGAAAACCCAGTCTCCCAGGAAAGGAAGTTATCACTGTAACCAAAAAAGCAGACTGAGCTGTTAGTTTTATAACTAAGATTAAAACCACCGTAAGACACAACCGTATTCAGATTTATTGTCTTTGAATGTCGGTGATCCAGTCCGTGTTCTTGTGCTTCCAAGGACACTAGCTGAGATGGGTTAGTGTATCACAGTGTGTGTAGGCAGAGTAGGACGTTAGTGTGGACGGGCTGCTAACAATCTTGAATGAAAAGTTTTAAGATACACATTTAATGACCTTGAGACGAAATAATTTCTTTTTGATAGTAAGGCTCTCTCAGCACATAGGCTTCAGAACTCAGATATTCTTTTTTCAAAAGATTATCAGTGTAGTAAAGAGAAATATGTGTATGTATTTTTAAGAGGATAAGATGGTCCTATTCAAGAAAATGCTGGAGGGTTCTTTCCATTTCTTTCCCCCTCTTCACGTGTAGGTTGGTAAAATATCCTGGCACACTAATCATACAAAAAGTTTAAAACCCCGTTGCCACCTTTTGGCAAGTCAGTAATTCAGATTTATGGGGTTCCTTTTAAAAATATCCGCCTAAAATTGCACTGAGAAGACATTTCCTGAAGCTTTTGTTATCTGAATCACTACTGACAAGAAGCAGAAATCTCACACTGAGGCATTGGTCAGGTGGGTGGGGAAAGAAGTTGTCAAAGCATCATAGCTGTTTTAATGACCAAATAATATTCAGATAATTAAATATTTTGAATGTTCAAATTTTAAAAAGTTTTTCCTTTAAAAAATATATTTTGTTGCTTTTCATTGCCCTATCGTAACATTGCTGCTGGTTTCAATGAAGCGTTTGAAAATGTATCTGTAGCTAGTGCATTATTTATATGATTACTACCAGCAGATCCTCAACTTGATCATTATAAATGTATTTTGGAACTGTCTAGCCTTTGCTATAAAAATGACGTAGATAGGCACATACTAAAGTATACAATTTATTTTGAAACTTGTTAAATGAATCCATAGCTCCATTATACCACATTTTTCTTTCATTACTAAATGATTAAGTCATGGTCACATCTCCTCTTTCAACAGTTATAAATTTTCCATACAGGCATTTTGAAGTCAGAGATTTGTTATTGAATTTTATTTTTTCCTGCACTGTGTCCTAACTTACAGCTTAGAAAGCCAGTTTTTCGGTGAACATATTCCTGGGAGGAAGAGGAGGGGGGAGAGAGGTTTCTAGGCTTAATTTCATGCATCAGGTTTCTGGATACTTCACAATAAAGATGAAATATGTGTATAAATGTGCAACTGGAGTCTGGACACAGTGACTTTTCTTTTTTCTTAAGATTTTATTTATTTATTTGACAGAGAGAGACACAGCGAGAGAGGGAACACAAGCAGGGGAGTGGGAGAGGGAGAAGCAGGCTTCCCACGGAGCAGGGAGCCCGATGCGGGGCTCAATCCCAGGACCCTGGGATCATGACCTGAGCCAAAGGTAGAAGCTTAATGACTGAGCCACCCAGACTCCCTGGACACAGTGACATTTCAAAGCCAGGAGTTTAGAAATTCTGATTTCACTTCAATCTGTATTCATTCATTTAAGAAGCATTTGCCAAGTGCCTGTTACGTTCAGGTGCTATATTGTTAAGGATAGCACAGATTATTGGGGGGGCATATGTGTCCCCACATATGCATAAGACCACTCCAGAGTTCTCTGTGGGCTTAGACAATTCCAACGCTAGGTTTTCAAGCTTAAACTCCAATGATTAGATTTGTTTATCCATAAGTATGTATTTTCCTCAAGTTGGAAAGGGAATTTCTTTCCATTTTGTAGTTTTAAAGGTGCTCATAATTTGTTTGATGTGTTTTTTGCAGTGTCCATATACGGGATTTGGTTTTACGATAAGGAAGAATGCCAAAGAATTGCAGAGCTTATGAAAAAGTAGGTGCTGAAAGGCTAAGTATTTTTCTGGACGTGATGCATTTGTTTGTGTTTCTCAAGAGTAACTCCACTATATTTTTAGCAGACTGTATCTCTTACAGCAGCCCTTTCCTCCATGGCTAGGAAAACATTTACTATTACTTAAATGAAAAATAAACATAGTCACAACTTTTTACATTTTCACTAGGTAAGGTTTATCATGTAGAATAGTTCACCTCATTTTGTTCTTCATGGGTGAATTATCTATAATATGAATTGTTCCCGATGGCAGTTTTCTTCAATATTTTCCTCATTTGTAAATTAGCAGGGCTTTTTTTCTCTGAAAAGTCATCAGTATAGCTTTCAGTAAAAAGAACATTCGGAATATTTTAAAGGCTGCTACACATTCTCTAAAATCTTTCATTTCCTTCCCACCCTAAATGCTTTCCTTTAACTGCATTTCCATGGTTGTGGAAGCTCAGAGTTTCCTCACATCTCAAATGCTGTGAGTACTTAGGATGGACTTTATTTTCAATCTTACTGGAAATTTTGGAGTTAATATTAGTTTAGTGATTGGTAGGCAGTCCCTTTTTTTTTTTTTTTTTTTGCTGCTAGTCTCTTTTTCTTTTAATCTCTTGATACCTTGTGGTTTGTCTCACCTGCGTTTTGGGAAACTTAAATCAGGGTCTGACTGTCCTACTCTTGGCCCCCTGACTGCATTGAAAGGGAGGCCCAGGTAAGCGTGCTGTTTCCTCTGTGACTGGTCAAATCCTTGATCAGTTCTTGAGCCCCAAGGCTGCTCCCTGTGACAGTATTTCCCTGCTTTATGGGGATGGTTTAGAGCCTCAGAATGAAATACGTTTCCTACACATGCCGTGTCCCGGCCGGTGACTGGGCTCCGCCAGACACACAGTATGGCTTCTGCCCACGCAAATCTGACAACACGTCTCCATCTGTGAAAGGACCGGTTTCCAATTTTAAATCCTGGGGCAATGAAATGACTAAAAAGTGACCCCCAAAAATGAAATGTGTGGGACACTTTTTTATAAATAGATTTCTGAAAATCTAGCTTGCGATAGCTAATTGTAGGTAACCAGCTCACGTTGCAGATGGTGATTAAGTGTGTTCAAACTGGTATTTACCCCCATAACAACTAGTTCCTAACACATTCATGTTATTGTAAACTGTACAACGGATAATAATAGCAGGATTTCATATAGATGAAAAAATACCCTGTGGCTCAGCCAAGAGACCGTGCTCAAATTGTTAGCATTCTGCAGTAATTACTTAACAGCTGGGGCAGGAAATTGATTGTTGACTAGCAATAAGCAGCTGATATGTGTGGATTCTGAGCCCTTCCTCAGTTAGAATTAAATCTCCCAGTAAGTTCTCAGATGTCTTTTACCATAAATGGCATGGCCGTTATAAAAATTTGAGCTGAAAGTCAAAGCACACAAAAGGAAAAAGTATTTTTCTTAATGTCCCCTGGCACCATATAGGAGCCATCTGGTCTCCCTCCTGTATTTTTTTCAGGAAAACAGAAGACACTCTTCATTGCTCCGTTTTTGGGTTTTTTTGTTTGTTTGTTTGTTTTAATGCCCCCTCTTCTGGAATGGAATCTTCGTTGTTTATAAATTGCCAGAGGACTATAGGATTTGAGTTGCTGAGATCAATTTTGCTTTGACTACAAGGCACGTTGAAACAAGGAAGGGGGCAATCTCGATTTGCCATGAGGTTTGCTCAATGTTTGAGAACTCTAAATTGGGTTTCCTTAGCAATTAATGAGTCCTTTCAAATGCTTTAAATGAGGAGTTGGCAAACTTTTTCTGAAAAAAAAAAACAAAACAAAAAGTATTTCAGGCCTTGCGAGGCCATAGGTCTGTGTAACAGCTACTCAGCTCTGCAGTCATGGTGTGAAAGCCGGCCTTAAATGTAAATGATACAAAAACCAGTGAGTGTGGCTGTTTGTAACTTTCTTTACAAAAACACATGGTGTGCCGGATTTGGCCTGCAGAACATAGTTTGGCCACCCCTCCTCTGGGTTCATACATGTACTCACTATACTCGGGACCTCAACTCTTGTTTTTCTTCTTTCACTTCCTAAGCAGTCTTACTTCTACCATGACTATAACAAGATAAAAACAAGTGGGGACGCCTGGAGGCTCAGTCAGTTAAGCGTCTGCCTTCAGCTCAGGTCATGATCCCAGGGTTCTGGGATGGAGCCCCACATCATCGGGCTCCTTGCTCAGCGGGGAGCCTGCTTCTCCCTCTCCCTCTGCCTGCCACTCTCTCTCTCTCCTTCTCTCTGTTTCTCTGACAAATAAATAAAATCTTTAAAAAAAAAAAAGATAAAATCAAGTGGGTGGGAATTAGATGGTTTTAAAAGCCATTTGTATTGCGTTTGTTTCTCTTGTGTGGATTTTCCCCTCTATTTTTCTAGCCTAACTCAATATGAACAGTTGAAAGCCCATCAGGGAGGTGGAGCAGGAAACTCCCCAATGATCCTCAATTCAGGAGAGGGCAAGGAAGTAGATATCTTACGAATGCTCACCAAGGCCAAAGATGAATACACCAAGGTGAGTTTTTGTCTTCCTTTGTGAAACATACTTAAATCCTACAGTGGTAATATGCTTGTGGAAAAAGAGTGAGTGTTATTCCTTCCACCAAACAAAATCGAATGAAAAATTAAATCTCTATTTGCTTTTAGCAGGCTAATGAAGACCATTTGTTTTAAGTGGATTAAAACGTAGCCTAAGAAATCAGCAGCCTTCCTATATACAAAGAATATATCCGATCAGAAGGTTAAGTAGAAGACCCCATTTACAGTAGCAACTATTAATATAACATTCTTTGGAATAAAATTAGCAAGAAATGAGCAAAGCCTATATGAAGAAAACTTTTAAACACTCCTGACAGGCATAAAAATAGATTTGAACAAATGTCCTGATCTTAGATAAGAAGATAAAACTTAAAACTCTCACTTCTGTTTAATCTGCAAATTTAAGATGATTCCTAAACAAATACAGACTGGTTTCTTCTTTCCTGGAGCCACACAAGTTGAATATAAGGTTCATATGGAGAAATATACAAGAAAGAATAGCGGGGTTTTCTCTTACACTGAAGGTTTTGTTCTGACCGCATAAACATACTCATTTATTATATCCACAACAGCTGAAAACTTACAATGCCAATATTACCATTAACAATGAAACCACGGAATGACATTTATAATTTCTTTGCAGTTCTTTTTTTCTAAGGGTGCTCAGTGTTCCATGACTCATTGTTTGCATATAACACCCAGTGCTCCATTCAGTATGCCCTCTTTAATACCCATCACCAGGCTAACCCATCCTCCAACCCCCTCCCCTCTAGAACCCTCAGAGTCCATAGTCTCTCATGGTTCGTCTCCCCCTCTGATTCCCCCCTTCACTTTTCCCTTCCTGCTATCTTCTTTTTTTTTTTTTTAACATATAATGTATTATTTGTTTCAGAGGTACAGGACTGTGATTCAACAGTCTTACACAATTCACAGCGCTCACCATAGCACATACCCTCCCCAATGTCTATCACCCAGCCACCCCATCCCTCCCACCACCCCCTCTCCAGCAACCCTCAGTTTTTACCCTGAGATTAAGAATTTCTCATATCAGTGAGATCATATGATACATGTCTTTCTCTGATTGACTTATTTCGCTCAGCATAATACCCTCCAGTTCCATCCACGTCGTTGCAAATGGCAAGATTTCATTCCTTTTGATGGCTGCATAATATTCCATTGTATATATATACCACATCTTCTTTATCCAGTCATCTGTCGATGGACATCTTGGCTCTTTCCATAGTTTGGCTCTTGTGGACATTGCTGCTATAAACATCGGGGTGCACGTACCCCTTCGGATCCCTACATTTGTATCTTTGGGGTAAATACCCAGTAGTGCAGTTGCTGGGTTGTAGGGTAGCTCTATTTTCAACTTTTTGAGGAACCTCCATACTGTTTTCCAGAGTGGCTGCACCAGCTTGCATTCCCACCAACAGTGTAGGAGGGTTCCCCTTTCTCCGCATCCCCACCAACATCTGTCGTTTCCTGACTTGTTAATTTTAGCCATTCTGACTGGTGTGAGGTGGTATCTCATTGAGGTTTTGATTTGGATTTCCCTGATGCTGAGCGATGTTGAGCACTTTTTCGTGTGTCTGTTGGCCATTTGGATGTCTTCTTTGGAAAAATGTCTGTTCATGTCTTCTGCCCATTTCTTGATTGGATTCTTTGTTCTTTGGGTGTTGAGTTTGATAAGTTCTTTATAGATTTTGGATACTAGCCCTTTATCTGATATGTCATTTGCAAATATCTTCTCCCATTCTGTTGGTTGTCTTTTGGTTTTGTTGACTGTTTCTTTTGCTGTGCAAAAGCTTTTTATCTCGATGAAGTCCCAATAGTTCATTTTTGCCCTTGCTTCCCTTGCCTTTGGTGATGTTTCTAGGAAGAAGTTGCTGCAGCTGAGGTCAAAGAGGTTGCTGCCTGTGTTCTCCTCTAGGATTTTGATGGACTCCTGTCTCACATTTAGGTCTTTCAAGCATTTGGAGTCTATTTTTGTGTGTGGTGTAAGGAAATGGTCCAGTTTCGTTCTCTGCATGTGGCTGTCCAGTTTTCCCAACACAGCTTGTTGAAGAGACTGTCTTTTTTCCATTGGACATTCTTTCCTGCTTTGTCGAAGATGAGTTGACCATAGAGTTGAGGGTCCATTTCTGGGCTCTCTATTCTGTTCCATTGATTTATGTGTCTGTTTTTGTGCCAGTACCATACTGTCTTGATGCTGACAGCTTTGTAATAGAGCTGGAAGTCTGGAATTGTGATGCCGCCAGCTTTGGTTTTCTTTTTCAACATTCCTCTGGCTATTCAGGGTCTTTTCTGGTTCCATACAAATTTTAGGATTATTTGTTCCATTTCTTTGAAAAAAGTGGATGGTATTTTTTTTTTAATGTTTTATTTATTTATTCATGAGAGTCAGAGAGAGAGAGAGAGGCAGAGGCAGAGGGAGAAGCAGGCTCCCCGCCTAGCAGGGAGCCCGATGCGGGACTCGATCCCAGCACCCTGGGATCATGACCTGAGCCGAAGGCAGACGCTCAACCATCTGAGCCACCCAGGCGCCCCAAAGTGGATGGTATTTTGATAGGGATTGCATTAAATGTGTAGATTGCTCTAGGTAGCATTGACATCTTCACAATATTTGTTCTTCCAATCCATGAGCATGGATCGTTTTTCCATTTCTTTGTGTCTTCCTCAATTTCTTTCATGAGTACTTTCTAGTTTTCTGAGTAAAGATTCTTTGCCTCTTTGGTTAGATTTATTCCTAGGTATCTTATGGTTTTGGGTGCAATTGTAAGTGGGATCGACTCCTTAATTTCTCTTTCTTCTGTCTTGTTGTTGGTGTATAGGAATGCCACTGATTTCTGTGCATTGACTTTATATCCTGCCACTTTCCTGAATTCCTGTATGAGTTCCAGCAGTTTTGCAGTGGAGTCTTTTGGGTTTTCCACATAAAGTATCATATCCTCTGCAAAGAGTGAGAGTTTGACTTCTTCTTTGCCGGGTATCAGGGCTCTTTAAAGAAGTTCCCAATTCCATGTCTGGGATAGGAAAATCAAACAAACAGGGTCATGTGAACGGGGCACAGTAGTCAACTTTAAGGGACCACTGACTAAAACATCAAATTCTGACATCAACATGAAAGACTACAGTGGATTGAAACACACTAAGCATATATAATATGTGAGTTCATGGTGATGAGTGAGCAAGCAGACCAAAAATACAAAACAGAACAAAAAAGTAATTATTGGCTCTGCTTAGAGGTACTAAGACACCAACTCCTTCCTCTGAAAATTAGTAGTTAATGGGAAGGAATTAAGCATTTATCCCGCCTGACCAGTAGAGACAATTTTTCAGAATAACCATATAATCCTGGTTGATGAGGGAAAGTTCTTCTCTACCGAAGAATTCCAGCTATTAAATATAGATGAAATGGTAGAACTTAAAGCCACACTAGTCAAATAAGTGATTCAAGCATTGATCATTAGTAATGTAAATGTTATGAGAAAGGATGATGGAAACTTGACCATGGAAGTCAGTCTACCACCACATGAGCCCACTGACCAGCACCATTAAAAGTTGGATAATCACACATCATGTGTCTCCTAATGTGATATAATGTGAATTATGTAGTTCCACCTTGAAATCTATATTGTTGATCCTGAATCTTTTTTAAATTTTTTTATCTAAATTCAGTTTAGTTAAGTGCTCATTACATCAAGTGCCCTCCTTAATACCCATCACCCAATTACCCCATCCCCCCACCCACCTCCCTTCCAGCAACTCTCGGTTTGTTTCCTAGAGTTAAGAGTCTTATGGTTTGCCTCCCTCTCTGTTTTCATCTTATTTTATTTTTCCTTCCCTTCCCCTATATTCATCTGTTTTGTTTCTTTTTTTTTTTTTTAAAGATTTTATTTATTTGAGAGAGCGAGAATGAGAGAGAGTACATGAGAGGGGGGAGGGTCAGAGAGAGAAGCAGGCTCCCCGCCGAGCAGGGAGCCCGATGCGGGACTCGATCCCGGGACTCCAGGATCATGACCTGAGCCGAAGGCAGTCGCTTAACCAACTGAGCCACCCAGGCGCCCCCTGTTTTGTTTCTTAAATTCCACCTATGTGTGAGATCATATGGTATTTGTCTTTCTCTAACTGACTTATTTCGCTTAGCATAATACCCTCTAGTTCCATCCCCATTGTGAGCTTTCTTAAACTTAATAGTTTACAGAAAATGAAAGAGAAGAGGGGAGAAGGGCAGGCAGAAAACAAATTAAATGGCACCACAAGGAAGCAATCAGAAAAGTCCTGAATGAAGTGGGACATGCTAAAGGACAACTGGCCAAGTTTCTCCAACATGCCTTTGACCTGATGGTTGGCTTACCCTTGATTGGTAGACTGTGAGCTCCTTGAGCACAGAGAACACCCTGTATTCATCTTCATAAGCCTAGTCTCCAATGTTCCTGGCATATGTGTGCTAAATAAATGGTTGTTGATTGACTGAATTCATATGAATATGAATTAATCACAGTTTCATTGTCCTTCAATCAGAGGGCCTGGATAGAGACACTTTAATCCAAGATGCGGTCAGTAACAACGATTTCTGTATTAGTTTTCCATTTTGCTTAATTCTTCAGCAGCTGTTAAGAGACATCCTAATGACTTGGCAACTATCAATTAATTATACTTTACCTAACTGTACTATGTTAGGCGCCCTAAAGATCAATCTTAAATGGTGACATTTTTGCTCTCCAGGAACTTAGGTTCTGTGAGGACAGCATAACAATGGCCAATAAATAATAAATGCAAATACTGAACAAAAATTATTTTCTTTCTTCTCCCTCCCTCCTCTCAGCACACACACATATTGTATTATTTTTATTTTATGATGTTTTGACATCTTAAAAGTCTTCTGGTTGGGGCCAGAATCCTCCTCCCTGGGCTAGCCAATTTTTTTTTTTTTAATAAATAGGCTCCGCCCAGCATGGAGCCCAACACAGGGCCTGAACTCATGACCCTGAGATCAAGACCCAAGCTGAGATCAAGAGCTGAGTGCTTAACCAACAGAGTCATCCAGGTTCCCCTGGGCTAGTTAATTCTTAGAGCTAGCCAAGGTCCCAGCCAGAAGCTGCCCTTGCCATGCAAACTAGCCATCCAGAGCCATCCCTTCTCCATCTGGCCCCCAGCACTCCAGGAGGCAATACTCCTCTGCCTTAATCATCTCAGGTCGGGGACTAGGGACCACCCTGTAGTTTAAAGCCTACTGAAAATTATCCAAACTAGCCAATCCTAAAGTGCAGAAACCCCAGTAGAGGTTCTAGCCTTGACTTACCCCTAGCTCCTGCTTTCTGTCTCCTGCCCATCCTGAGGCTTCCCCATCTGGCCTCCTGTTACTATAGGACCTATGAGTATATTTGTTTCCTGAGCCTCTCCAGTGTCTCCCCTCTAGCTGCACCTGACTGTCTCATAAGAGAACACGGAATACACACACGCGCACACACACGTGCACACCCACACACACACGTACACACAGAAACACTCATATGTGGTTTTGGAGACTTAATTAAGCCATCACTTTATACTGTACCTACAACTTGCAGTGTTTCCCCCTCACTTTATTTGCCCTTCAGAATCTACATATTCTTCAAGCCCAGTTAAAATTCCACTTTTTACATGGAGTTTTCCCAGATCTCTTCATTCAGATTAATTATTCTTCCCACTGAACTCACCAGTCTGTTACTATTTGGAATTTATTTTGCTCTTCCTCATTTTTACAGTTAGGTCAACTTCTCCCACTATAAACTTGTTGAGGTCAAAACAGTGTTCTGTTCATCATTACCCCCCCCCCCAGATTGGTTGTTACAATGTTGACATGAAGTACAGATGTTTCATTGGTATATAGACTTGCTTTTCTATATAATCAAATACATGTTATATACATAATGCTAATTGCTCCCACTGTGTGATAAACAACAGAAGAAATTATCCCTTCTGCCATTAACAACCAGAGGATGTAACCTTCTAGGAGCACCTGCGTGATCCTGTTACTTCTCTGGTCTAAATTCTTCTTGGTTTCTCATTGCCTAGCATATGAACTTCAGACTCTTCAAGGATTATATAACGTAGCCCCAGTTTATTCTTTTAACGTCTCTACCTTCTCCCCACACTTCCCTCTACAAATATTTGAAACTCCTGCCAAATGGAATAACAGTGTTGCTTCCTCAAAGGGCCTTCATGGACTTCTTCCCTTGCTGTCCCCTCTCCTTCTTTACCTGTCAACGTATGATCAGCCATTCAGGGTCTATTTCAAATGTTCTTTGTCCATCCTGTAATTTCTGATCTACACAACCAGATGTATATGCTTCCCCGTGAACTTCCACTGCATTGTGCAAACCTGCTTTATATTTGCCTGTGTTTGTGTTACCTCTTCTCCCACACACAGACATTTCAGAAGATGTGGAGATCATGAGTAAAATGGCTCTGAGGTACAGAAAGGGGGAACACAGACAGAAGCAAAAGAGAAGAAGACAAGATTTCCCTGGGAATTCTTGAGAGGAAGTGGCTGTCCCATCACCGGGAGTATTCAGGAAGAAACTGCATGAGGACATACTGGGGTATTAGGAAAAAAATCTCACTTCTCTGGGTAGGGACTAAACTCAGTGACTTCTGAGATTTTCCCAACTTTAAAATGCTTCAGTTTATGAAAATCCCAAAAAGTAAGAGGAGGAAAACTTTTCAGCTAGAAGTGACATATGGTGACATATGATGTTGGTAAAGTGAAGCCTAGTGACATCAGATGCAACTGTTTACATGAAGTTAATAAAATAATCTGAAAACCTTATTTTGGCCAATATTTTATGTTTTTTCCTCTAAGAAACAACTTTCTGTGAATCTGCTATAAAGTAGCATGATGTTAATTTGAACTTCACGTCCTTTTACCTCCTCCCTATTAGACTCATGGTTGAGATGCAAATGAACAATAAGACCACCAACTCTCAGAAAGAGAAAGAACCAGGGCCAGAAAGGGTCTTTGGCTGCATAGTTGAGTTCTGAGTATGCAGAAGTGGATTATTTTGTGTTTTGTGGCTTAAGGCAGGAATTAATAGTTCTCTTTTAGTATACTCTGATTTATTTATAAAATTAAAGAAATTAAGTGTCTTTTGATGCTTAGTGAGAAAATTCAAAAAAGTAGATGTCTACTTTTAATACTTTCAGTGTATTTTCTTCCAGACTTTTCTCTTGGCATGAGTACATATGTTTTTGTGTTTGTGTGTGAGAAAATGAGATCATGTGACATAATTTTTAAGGCTTTAAAGAAGTGCTTCGGGATCTCTATGGAGAATCCATTATACACTTTTTCCAACTCTGTGCTTTTTTCCAAGTATCTTAAAGTTATTTGGGTCAGTAGAAGCATAGAAAATTAAACAGCTGCGGGCACCTGGGTGGCTCAGTCGTTACGCGTCTGCCTTTGGCTCAGGTCATGGTCCCAGGGTCCTGGGATCGAGCCCCGCGTCGGGCTCCCTGCTCCGCAGGAAGCCTGCTTGTGTTCCCACCCCCTGCTTGTGTTCCCTCTCTCGCTCTCTCTTTCTCAGTCAAAAAATAAATAAAATCTTTAAAAAAAATTTTTTTTTTAAAGAAAATTAAACAGCTGGAAAATGAGCTACAAACTATTGAGGTAGATGATATTTAATTCTGAGCAATTTGATAGAGAGCAATTTTTACATGAAAGCAAGGTTTCAGTGATAGATAGTGACACAGAAAACAGCTTCTAGCAATTTTACTTAGAAAGGCTATCTAGGGCTTATACATAGCAAGAGACAGAGCAGCTTCTCAGCCCAGGTAGATATGTGTATAGCGAAGGTGGGGGGAATCTGTTTTTCTTTGTTTGAAATTCAAGGTCTCTGAACATAGAGAGTGAAAAAGTAGGGGTGTGCCTGGGTGGCTCAGTCGGTTGGGCATCCAACTTCTGATTTCTGCTCAGGTCGTGATCTCAGGGTTGGGATCTCAGGGTCGTGAGATCCAGCCCCGCATCAGGCTCCGCGCTCAGCACAGAGTCTGCTTGTCCCTCTTCCTCTGCTCCTCTCCCCACTGGTCCCTCTCCCTTTGCTTCTCCGCCCCCGCCCCCACACTTGCACTCTCTCTCTCTCATAAATGGATAAATAAAATCTTTAAAAAGAAAAAGAAAAAGTACAGACAGTGTCATTCAGCGAATGTAATCTGAGCATCCACTTTCTTTTACATAGCAAGCAGAAATTCATGCTAAAATTTTGTAAGTGACTCTATCTTAGGCTGTCTTCTCGTCTTGTGTTGGTTATGGCCGTGGAAAGCCAGGCCAGTTGGTCCATGCATCCATACCATTAACCACCAGCATTCATCTAAGAATTAGAAATAGCATTTTATGACTCATAAAGGGATTTCACATCCCACTTAATCTAGTGCCAGATATCCAAATTACTGATAGAATTTTCAGTCGAAAATGATTAATCTTTTGTACAATTAACTTTACAAACCCAAGTGAACATGGTGGTGATTGACCCCATACTCCTACATCCTCGAATTAGAAAATACAACCCGATAACTGTAAAATACATTGGAAGCCTTGCGTTCCTGGGGGACGAGATTGTGTTTATAGCTCATTCCATGTCAGGGACAGTGTGAAATATTTTCCTACCTGAGACCTTGACAGTTGAAACTAGCAATGCTATAGAGAGTATAGAATAGAAGTAGTGGTTTTATATTCAGTTTTATTTGGTGTTTTAACAAGATAGATACTGCCATCATCGCTGTGTTCTTTGTGTTATGAATCCTACTGTGTTAGCAATTGTATGGTTGGTTAGATTAATGTATGATAATGATTCAGTATTTGAAATGATTAGTCTTGTCTCTCATCTCTTTCTCTGTGAGGTTCTCATTTGTAGTGAGTGGCTCAGAACACTCAAGATTTGAATTATCCTGTTTGTGTTAAAAGTCATTTATTAAATAAAGATGATGTTCGTAACTTTTAAGTCAATGGTTTGAGTCAGCTTTACTTTTTGGTTTGTAGACCGAAAAGGGACAGTTGCTTTGGTGATGCAACTCTCCAATTTTAAGTCAACTGCTAATGGGTGAATAAAACCATACTGTAATCCAGACATGGCATTTAAAGAATTGTTTCTATCACTGTTTATCACTGAAAAGCATTAGACTCCATATTTTTAAAACAATTGCTTCTTAAGCGTATCTATAGCCTTTCAAATATCCAAGTATCTCAGAGCCTCTGGGTCTTACAGGCTGATGCTGTTGGTAATATTTTAGGGCACCAAAATTGTGCAACTAAGAAAAATTAAATTGGAATTTGATTTATACTCAAATATAGCTCATATCAGAGGAGAGTAAGTAATTTTCCTTTTTGCATGAAAGTCTATCAAAAAATAGCTACCAATTAGATAAAATAAAGAGCAAGAAGTTACATTCTTTTAAAAAGATTAAAGCTTCTTTTACACTAAAAATTAGGTTACTTTTTCCATTTCAGTGTAAAACCTGTTCTGAGCCAAAACAGATAACCAGTTCATCTGCCATCTATGACAACCCCAATCTCATCAAACCAATTCCAGTGAAGCCCAGTGAAAACCAGCAACAGCGCATACCTCGGCCCAGCCAGGTATGAAGTCCTCTGCTTTCCATTTGCAATGTCTCTATAGGATTGTTAAAGAAGTCTTACCCAGAGTATAGTCAAGGGAGAAACTGATGCTGTTCAAGGATGCTTCAGGGTAAATCCAAGAAAGAGAGATTTCAGCTTCAAGATTGTTTTCATTTTAATAATGTATTCTTCCTAGAAGGGGGTTGAAATTTTTAATTTTGGCATTTACCGTATTCTGTGTTCATCTCTTGTGGACTTGAACTTCTTAGAGGATAATGTATTTTTTAAAAACAGCAAACTCATAACATTGTCAGAGCTGACAGGAATATTACCTGCCAGGCCTGCATTCTTCTGCGGTAGGTGGCTGGTTTCCCAAGGCCTGGGAGAAGGACAGCCAAGGCAACACTCAGTTAAACATTTCTGAGCACTTCCTCCGTCCCAGGTACAGTGCTAGGTACGGTGTGTATAGAATGGGATTCCTGTTCTAAGGAGTGATATAAAATTCCCCTGTAGAGCTGCTGGGTTATCATTGTATTTGCATCTAAATATATGAAAATGATAGCATTTTTTGGTATGAGTATATGTATTTTCCAAAATAGTGCAGCATTAACAAAATTGTTCATCTGCAAGGCCCATTATTGACTGTCAGTGTAGTATAGCTATTTCCACTTCCTATGGTTATTCCTCATTAAGGGTTTGGGTTTTTTTAAAGGAATTCATTTAAATCAATTTTGGAAATGAACATAGAGCCAAAAGACATAAAAGACTGCCTAATGAAAGTCTTGTATTGAATTTTTGAAAAAATAAGTCTTTTCTAATTATCTTTTAGCTTGCTTTTATTCTTTGCCTTCCATGGAAATTTTTTATTTTAATAAAGAAACTGGAATATGTTGATGTTAGAAGGAGGCTTATGTTTTCTTAGCCCAACAACACGGAAAGCCCCAGAAGGAGCAGGAGGGGCTATAGGGCAGGAAGGAGGTACCTTTGTGACTGACTAGGCCAGGGCAGATTGCATATGATGATTTTTTTTAAAGCTACTAGTATATAGTTGAAAGGATCAAGTTAGTTTAAATGACTTATCCTAAATTTCTCTAATTCTACGAAAAGCTACTGACATCCTCATATTCCTGTGTGTTCTCAGCATCTTCTTACACTCTGCAGGGGTAGGCGGACTTCCTGTTGAAGAGATCATTTCCCTTTCAGTATCTAGAACTTTACGCCACAGTGGTCCGCAGTCTGTGAACCCCAGGCCCATCAAGGGCTATTTCATCAATCAGCAGATGCTAAAATATAACTGCTGTCTTGGGGGTAGGAGTGAAGAATGCTGTGAAAATTTTTTACCTGGAAAGGAGGTGTTAAATTTGTAAAATTGATTAGAATTATAGGTTTTTCATCCTCTATAATTGATCCTATGTAAATAAAGAAATCATCAGTTAGGTTAGTAATGTTTCATAGCCTGCCATATAACCAAATTGTATGTAGACGCATTTTCAGACATTTTTATTTTTTCCAGACCTTAGACCCCGAACCCCAACACTTGTCCTTGACAGCTCTCTTTGGGAAGCAGGACAAATCTACATATCAGGAAACTGTGGGGTCCCCACAGACCATCCACCAGCAACAGCACCAGGAGCCACTTCCAATAAGGCAGGGGGTCGTACGCTCCCTCTCCTATGAGGAACCCAGAAGACACTCGCCCCCCATCGAGAAGCAGCTCTGTCCAGCCATTCAGAAACTCATGGTCCGGAGCGCAGACCTCCACCCCTTGTCAGAGCTGCCTGAAAACCGGCCCTGCAGAAACAGCAGTACCCATTCTGCTGGGGAAGTTTTTCTGGGACCTGTGCAGCCAGGGTCTCCCCATAGCTTTGGGACTTCTCAGCATGTACAGAGTGCTTCCAGAACTCAGAGCCTGCTGGAGAAGCTTCAGAGTGCCCCGAGGCCAGCAAATAAGTATGACCCTAGCACACCAGCACCTGCCAGCTCAGCGGCCCCAAACCTCAGCACCGCTCTCCCCACGGGCACCCCTGGTGCCCCAGTAAAGGGGCTGGCTCAGGCACAAGTGGGGTATTTCAATGGCTCCCTTCCAGCTCAGCCACTAGGACCTCAGGCTCGCGGCAAAGAGCAGTCCACACACCCGAGACCCACGCTCCCCCTCTCTGGCAGTCAGACTAGCAGTTCTGGAGTGATCTCCCCTCAGGAGTTACTGAGGAAGCTTCAGATTGTACAGCAGGAACAGCAGCTGCACGCGTCTAACCGACCAGCCTTGGCAGCCAAGTTCCCCGCGGTAACTCAGAGCTCCGGGACGGGGAAAGTGCTGGAGTCCTGGATGCACAACACAGCTGGCGCAGAAAAGCAGACTCCTCTTTTTCAGGTAGATATCTTCGGGGGGGGGGGGGGCAGTCGTATTGCTCTAGTACTTCGCGAATACTCGGTGAGACCTAGAATCCGCTTCGGTGCTCTGGGGACCCTTCTGTGTAGAACGGGGCGCCACAAGCCACATCTGCACATCTTATTATCCCCGTAACTTTCCGCCTGGAGAGACCAGCCTTTCTTTGCTTAGCCATCTGGGGGCTTCCCTCCTTTTAGAGGTACTTTATTTGTCGAGTTAAATCAGCATGGTGTTATAAGGTCTGAGACAAGCACATGGACACAGGAAACAGAGACATGAGGAAAACCCCCGAATCTTTGACCGAGAACACTTCCTGTCCGCGTTGAAATCATTTGAGATACCAGACATCTGACTTCTTCTTATTATTTTAAAATCATTACTGTTTATTTATTCAGTACATATTTCTGAGCACTTACTCCATGCCAGGCGTTGTGCTACTTGAGGTTACATACCTCATTGTTCGTGAAGAGGCTCACATACTCACACCTCTGCAGGGCCCCTGGTCCCCGGGGTGCTTGAAGTCAACAGGAAAAACACATCAACTCCTCAAAGGTACAGGCTGTTTTTATTTCTATCAGCACTGTAGCTTAATGAAGAGTGAGAGAGGGGTAAGTAAGTATGCCATCTGGGTCCCCGCCCCCCACCCCCCACCACACACACAGAGTACCAGTCGGGAAAATACTGTGACTTTTAGAAACACTCTGTCCCTCAACGAAGGTGACTCTCTATGTATCAGTAACTTGGAACAGCGATGAAACCACAGCCATTTCATGGCCTGTGAGGAACATCTGGAGATCTGATTTTTTTTTTTCCCATTTGGATTGGTACAAATGCATTGAAAAGGCATTGGGTTTAATAATTAGGACATTCTCCCTGTTCATTACAGATGTCATCATTGGCCCTTTTGTCATGTTTTGGCAAGTAGCTTACAACAGGTCCTCAACAAGCTTTCACTTTTTTGAAAACAAAGATATTGGGCATGTAGCATAAGTCTTTGTGTATGTGAGAGCCTGAGTCCCAGCGTTCTTGTTCATTATTTATTACAGTCACAGAGGAGTGGTTGTTAGCCTCCCGCATCCCCATTTCAGTGCGTGTTGTCCCCTCTTTCATACCTGCTTTTTTTCTCTTGGTGGGATGGGACACTGGGAAAACCGGGGTTAGTAGTTTGACATCGGCTTATGCGGACACAATTCCCATTTCTCTTGAGCACCCACAGGTGTGGACCATGCGCTCTTCCTCACGGCGGGTGCTGGGACCCCCACTGGGGTGGCATCCGTTCTAGCTCCTCGGCTCCAAACGGCTCCAAACGGCAGACAGGGACACTTAAAGGAAACAAGCAACCTACCTTCCTCCAAGCTTTCTTCTGCCCACAAAGATACTGAGGGAGTGAAATCACAGCAGCTTCTAGACTGCGGGCCTTATGTCCCCCTTCTTGTGAGTTCTTTTGGGGCATTAGAAGGCTGATAAGTAACATTCTTTTTTCTCGCCTGCATTAGAAACAAATGAGAGCTAGCCATAGGAGTCAGACGAAGATCAGAATGTCACTTGCGTAACTGGAAAGGCTATTGGAAAACTTGGTTTTAGGTCTGTAGCCAAGCGAGGTAGACATACTTGTGAGGACAGACAAGTCACTGGCAGTGCTGAGCACGACCAGCCCTCCCTGCACCCAAAACTTGAGCCGGAGACGCCAGGAGTGTATGCTGTCTGCAAGCGGGCAGATCCTCTCAGGAAGGGGGACCCAAGATGGGTGACCCCGATAAGCTTGCCTCCGTCCCAGTGAGAAGTCAGTGAGCAGGCAGAGAGAGGCTGGGAAGCTTCCTCCATGTGGAGGAAATGTGTGTGTGCCCCCAGCAGGTGCAAGTGGAGAAGCGAACAGGAATCAGGCTCCCACAGGCTTTGCCCACCAAGAGAACTGGCAACAGTTCCTATTGAGCCTCACTTCTCTCCACGCTTGCAAGTGACGGGTGTCTCTCTCCCTCTCCCTCGGTGTTCGGTGAGCCACTACTTACCACTGCCCTCTGTGTGTATTTGCCGTGAGCAGGGCACCTCGCCTCCGCGCGTCCCTGCCACATGGGCTCCTTCTCTGCTCATGTCCCCCATGGTGTTCACCCAACCCACCTGTGCCCCACCGAAGGAGAGGGATGCTGGGCTCTTGCCCCTGGGAAGCCAAGAACCAGCTGCCACTTCCGCCGGCCTCCTCCTGCCTCTGCGGACCCCGGAGCCCCCTGTGATCACCAGCAGCCCACTTACCAAGCTACAACTTCAGGAAGCACTGCTGTACCTCATTCAGGTAGGAGGGCCGTGTCATCTCCCTTCTTGCCCTTACCAGCTCTGCCGACCTGTGGGCTGTAGGAGAGGAAGCGTCAGTTAGCTAACGCCTGCTAAGTACTCCCCAAGAATAAGGAGACCACGTAACAGTTCGACCTAAACTAGGCCCATGGTTTCTGTGCTCGGTTAACTGGAGGAGATTCGGAAGACTAGCTGTGGGTTTGGGCGTGTCACGACATGAAGGATTTTGTAACATGGAGGACTGCCTGAGTCCTCCAGGCTGTCACCTGCCAGAAAAGAAAGAAGCATGCACTGTATCCTTAGCCCCTGGGAGGAGTCCGGGTGCCGCGCGGCCACCCAGACAGCTCACCGTCGGGCAATAGAGATCAGAGCCACGTTGAGCAAGAGGCGGCATTTCAGGGACAGCTCCGGTGGACTGCTGAAGGAGGAGGGAACAGGGAAGGAGTCATGACTGTGACTACGAAGGGCATATTTTACAAATAATTCTGAAACCTGCTAATTAGGACAGGATGGAGTGACGGGACTTCTCTGTCAGCCATGTGTCTCACTCGGCTCTGGGAGGTGATCACAACGTAACAGCTGGCGCTTGCGGAGACCTTTGTGCCAGGCGCTGTTTTAAATGCTTTACCTACGTTAATTCATTTTATCCTTATACAACAACCCTTTTTTTTTTTTTTTCTGTTTTAGAGACAGAGAAACTGAGGCTAAGTGACGGGCCTGAGGTCACAGCTAGTAAATAGCAGAGCTCGGCTTCAACCCCAGTCTGGCTGCAGAATGCTCCTTCCCCTGCGCCGGACTGGGGGCTGCGGTAGTGACGAGAGTGGGAGGGCCAGGCCCCTGGAGGCCAGCTGGCCATCCACCTAGCGAAGCACACCCCGAAAATAGATGCGAGGCCTTGAAAAGTGGGGCACTTCCAACCAGACAGACTTCAGGCACCTCAGTGAACAAAGCTAGGTGTCCTTTTGATACAATCTTTAAGAAAATTTTTGTAGAACTTCGCTTAAGCTTTAGCTGACTTTCAGAGTGCTGGCTAGCACTTTGCACTTGTCTTATCCTGGTTGAAAAGACAGTGGTCTCTATTATTAAAAACATTTTTTAAAGGTCACGTATTTTAGAGAGAAGGGAAGGAGAGGGGGCTGGAAACGAGCATCTGAGTGTGAAAGCAGATTAGCAGTCCAGTAAAGATCAACCACAAATGGGTGGCCATACTAATTCATGAACAAATATTAGGATAAAAGTATTTCCCACCTTGTCAACCCATTCGTGATAAGTTTGTGAGGACTTAGGACATCTTAAGCTTCATTTTTCTATGAGCAATAAAGAAAAAATCCTCTGTTTCATTCCATTTAAAAAACATCGTTCCATAGATCTTTGTATAGGAGCCAAGACTCTGAAAGTCTAGAGCAGGCCCTGTCTATTGCTAGGTAGAAAATTACATTTATGTTCCCTCCACTCTCTGCATTCGCTTTACTTTTCCCAGTGTTGTAGACATCGTCTTCCTCGTGAACTCTTGGAAGTCACTCATGCAATCTGTTTTTAGCCTTCGCCTGTTGGTAGGACACAATCTCACGCACAGGGACTTTGTGGGATAAGGAAAGACTGGGATAACATCGCTGTCTTTCATTGCATGAGAATAATGCTAGCTCTGTGCGTGGGGTGCCAAGAGGGAATGAAAGGGGAATGTGAAATGTGGGTGAATTGCTAAAGCTTTAAAGGATTTGAGTGGGAGGGAGAAGTCTCTAGAATTAAAAACCAAGAGCACCACTGTTTAGACCCGTGATTCTCCCTCAGCCCTTAGCCAGGCAGAGGAGCCCAGAGACTACCAGTCTCACGGCTGCCTGCTTGCCAAGACCAAAAACTTTCTGTGACTAATGGGAAAATTATGCTGGTTTTGATGATATAAATGCAGCATATTGCAAATAAATCTTAACTAATGCCAAAAGCAAAGTATACACATTGTGGGAGACTTCGGCGGACCCTTAAGAAGCACCAGCAATCTCCTAACCAAACTTCAAGAACCCCTGATCTGGATCATTGCCTCCCAATCCAGCCTTCTGTTAGGACCTGTGTCTTTTCACACAACAGACCCAGGCTTTTCTTGAGTGAACCTCATTCCATTCTGCCATGTGGTTGGGCCACCTATCTGGACTGTATGTAATGAGCACTTGCTGCTTCTATTGACTGTTGGAAACCAGCGGCTGACTCTGGCACTTGCCTCCAGTCCCACTTAACATTCACACATGCAGGGCGCCTGGGTGGCTCAGATGGTTAAGCGTCTGCCTTCAGCTCATGATCCCAGCTTCCTGGGATGGAGCGCCGCAGCAGACTCCTGGCTCAGCGGGGAGTCTACTTCTCCCTCTGCCGCTGTCCTCCACTCACTCTCTCTCTCTCTCTCAAATGAATAAATAAAATCTTAAAAAAAAAAAAATTCACACATGCAGTGAAGAACTACCAGCCGTTGGAGCAGACAAGTAGAGATGAGTGTCCAGGGTCAGCACGCCAGTTCAGCTCCTTTGGTTTCTGCCAACCAAATCACATTCCCTTGGGTCTTTTGATTTTGTTTTCCAGAACGATGACAACTTCTTAAATATCATCTATGAAGCTTATCTCTTCAGCATGACACAAGCAGCCATGAAAAAGACGATGTAAAGCAAAACATTTTAAGACTGATTTTCAAGGTCCTGTGGCTCAAGGCTCTTTCACGTCAATGGCGTTACCCTAAATGTTTCTGCCTTTTAAAAAAAAAAAAAAGTATATATAATATGAAGTAAAATGTTTCAGAATTTTCTTCAGTCAAGATGGTTTTTTTTAATCCTATCCTTCAGTACACTTGGTACTAAGAATCCAGTGGATAGAAAAAGTCTTTTGCTCATATCACACAGTAAATCCCAAGCTTAAATTATTTTTTCCTTGCATGTATGGGGCCACTTCTACAAGAATTAGCCTCTCAGTAGGAAGGGCTGTTCCTGGAAACTTGGTTTCTTTTTTATTAATAGCTCTGGTTATTCTTTGAGCGCGGGAGTGGTTTCCCTGTTGCTGAGCTCCTCATGCCATAGTGTGTGTCAGCCACCAGGTGGCAGTGTCACCCCACAGACTAACCTACCCAGCCCTGCCCGAGCCTTCGAGCCTTCAAGCCTTCGAGCCTTTGGAAGTCAAGGTTTTCTTTGACCGGACAAAGTAAACCTTTCATTTGTAAAAATCCAGTTGGCATGTTTTCCCTGGGCCTTTGAAGGGAAATTATTTCTAAAGGTATTTATAGCTAGTTTCTAAAGGATAGTTGTTCTAGGAGTCCGCAGGTGGCCCAGATTTCCAGTAACACTTCATTTATCCCGGCTCCTGTTATTTCTTTTGGACCCGACCAGCAGAATACGCCTGCCTGTGCTTCCAAATGAACATTTTGTCATTTTCAGCCAAACATGCTGAGAGGAAGGTCACAGAAGATTTTAAAGCTTTTTCTTAGCCTCTGAAGAGAGGTAGTAGACTGTTTAGGGGCCTGATGGATAAGGACTCTTCAAGCTACATAGCAGATTGGTTTTTATGTTCCCAGAGATGAGGAGCTTAGTCTTGGAGGGAGACAGAAGAGCCCTTGCCAAGTTGTTAAGGCCTCAAAGTGTCCATATGGGAATTAGTCCCTGCTGAGTATTAGTAATAAATAAAGCTTTGTGTTTCTATAACTCTTTTTATTCTTAGATCATAAAAAAATCTGTAGCTTACTGCACGGAAGACAGGTTTTATTCTCATTTTATAGGTCATCCAGGAGGCATGGGAAAAGTAGGTTTCCTCGCAGCTTCTGACTTGGGCTTCAAGCTTTGGCCCTTCGTGCAGGCACGCCATCAGCGGTGTTCCTCGGAATACCACTTCCAGCACCTCCCGCAGGAGCGTGCTTTTTCTTCTACGGAGAAAAGGTGGGCGGGAAAGGATTGGACTCTTACTGACCCTTCGTGATGTGCTGTCCGCTAGGCTGAGGAGTCTGCTGTTACCCTCCTACGTTTAGGAAGGAACGACTTCTGTCATTTTTTTTTCGTCATCTCCTCCATCGTCTCACACAGATGTAAACCCATGTGATGCTCTAACAAAATACTTGACACTAATAATTGCACATGTAATATCTCCACATTCTTATAAGGAGAATGGGGCAAGGAGAGACACACACATGGATCTGTTATCCCGACATCAGTGATGGTGCTCACTTCTGCAACACACGTACTAAAACTGGAGCCAAATCAATGGTACACTTAACTGCTTGCCAACCTTTTCTTTAAAAACCTTTCTTTGCTCCTAATTACATGTTTAGAGTAGCTTCTCGAACTAGGGAGAAATGAATTCCATTTTAAATGTTGCTAATATATCTGGGGGTAGAAAATGGCTAATTTCTGAAATACTTATTTTTGAACCTCAGCACTGAATAACCAGAATAGAGACCTCGGCTGCGGTCCCCCCATGCAAAGGCGCGCTGCGCCGTGTGACAGAAGGAAGAGCCTGAGCCCAGCATGGTCAGACCCGCACGGCAGGCTTCACTGGGGCCTTTTTAGGTCAACGCCACAGTGATCTGTTTTGAAAAGTAATAAATTCTCCATCCTTTACTGGAATGAATCACTTTAAAAGTGACAGGCCCAATTCATTTCAACCAAAGACTAAGTCACCCTTTGAAAGGACACTTGGTGATTGAGTGCTTATCCCTTATCCTCTGCAAAGCAGAGGAGAGCTTCTTTGTACAAAGAGCTTTCTCTAGAGAGGCGAAGAAAGAGATAAAAAGGGTTATCTAAGGCACCCCAAATTAGATTTCATAGATAAATTCACTTTTCTTTTTCCCACTCTACACCCCAAATTCTGAGACCATCACAGATGCCACTCCTAGGGGTCACTGGCTCCCAAGCAGCAGTTTTAAGCTAATTGAATTTCAGATGGAACCCTGAGATAATTTTCCTAAGCCAGTGTCATCCGATGCAGTGGATCTCAACCTTGAAGAAGTTATGGAAGTCAGTTCTGCCTGGTGTAGGGGACAGAACACATAGCCTTTGTCAGACAGACTTGCCTTTGGTTCCTGCACAAGTGAACATCTCCGAGATGAAATGTTTTCATTTGTAAAATGAAAGGAATACCCACCCCAGAGGGTCCTTAGATGGAAGCAATTTATGGAAGATAGTTCCTCTGTGCCACACACTCTAGAGGTAATGAGTTCCTTCCTGCCCCCTCCGTGTCATTTGCTCTGTCTCAGTCCCCCGGCCGTTGGGATGAGGCCTGCAGCTGCTGGAGGGAAGTTCATCTGCCATCATTTGTCATCCACTGTGACCTAAGTATTGAGTCTTACATTGCCGCTTATGTATCTGTGGTCACTTTACTCTCTTCTCACCTTCTCACCTTTTATCAATAAAATGAAAACAGTAACACTTGCCCCTTCCAAAGGAAGTGTCATGAGCTCTCTAAGACAAAGATGTCAGTGTAACCCACGATAGTAGTGTTCCTGCCCCTGCATTTATGGGCAAAGTGACCTTTTAATTGTAAAGCTGGAGAAGACAGTGCTGTTAATAGAATTTGTAGTCCCTGGACTTATGAAAAGACACACATTGCTCAGTTTCCCTATTTAGAAAGCCAGACATGGAGGTAATCGCAAAGTGAGAGAAACCTTCGTCAGCATCTTTAAGAATTTCCTAGTCTCCGTACCCAATCCAGCTGATACCCACAACCGGCTTCTTCCAAACCTTTCAAAAGGTAGGCCCAAGGCAAAAAATTCTAGGCTGAAGGCTCTCCCATAAAGGCACAGGTTGTTTGCCTCTGGTAAGTTCATCCTTCCCTCAAACACTGTTAGCCCACAAACATTTCTTATGTCCTGGCAGACAGGACTCTAATTGCTTCCTTTTGAATGAGAAGTGTGCTAATCAGAGAAGAAGGTGCCTGTCCTCCTAAAGACACCCCAACTATTGGAGAGCATTAGCCTTCTTCAATTCTCTTGGGTGTTAAAACCAACAGTTGACACCAGTTAGAGCCTACACTCCTGGGTGTGTAAAACTAAACATGGGAGGTGTCACATCAAAGACCTCTAAATACCAGGCTTCACTTGGGTTCAACTGAATTGAACTGTGAAGACAGTTCTTTGTTCTGCTGGGCAGGGCAGGGCGGGGCAGGGCAGGGGCAGCGCTGGGGGATGGGGGTGGAGGCAGAGGGTGCAGGGTTAGGAGTGATGTCTCCAGACTGTGGACAAATTGACAGCTCGCTCCTCCTAGCTCCTGCTCTATTCAGACGTGTGCCTCCTTCTCCCTGTGCAAAGCAGTCAGCTTGCTTCCTAGGCTTTGGAACATTGAGCCATCTTTCAGGCTAAATTTATCATTTGCAGCCAGCAGGTTGTAGCAACACTTCGACATGTAAAGTTGCCTGGCTGCACAGATTGGTGGGTCTCCCCAGCATTTTGCTGAATACTTGATTTCAGGTTTCAAAGGCTTGGCATCCCCCTCCCTCTTATAATTAGGATAGTGAGAGAGGCAGTTACAAATACTTGGTATATTTAACTCAACCTTGAGTATCTAGATAGATATTCCCCAAATTGAGTTATGAGTAATGCCTTCCAACAACTTAGAGCCTTGAGAAAAGTACACAAATAAAAACTGCATGTGCAGACTGTGGTCTTAAAACCTCAGCAGGGAGATGGCAGGCAGAGCACGGTTGGTAATGTTCCCCAGGGGCTGGGCAGTGCAGACAGGCACCGTGGCTCTGAGCCAGCTAGCACAGCCCAAACCATGCAGCCGGGTAAGGACAAGTTAACTAAGGGCACATCAGGAAGGACGTAAAGAGGCAAGAGAAAGGGCGGGAGACCCAACCGTTATAAGCCAAAATCTGAGAATTTCTCTGCAAGTCTAAGGACCAAGACGGAAGGCACTATCTAGGTGAAAGTCAAGGTAGAAAGAACACACGGAGGCTGGCAGGAGCTGAAACAGACGCTCAAGAGAGGTAGTGGGTGTTCCCAGCTTAGCGGTGCCGAGCAACAATAAGACCACTGGTCTAGAAGACTGCATCTTGTCTGTGGCCCCATGATGGAAGCTGCGGGTCCCATCCAGCTGTGTCCAAGCATGATTCTATGGAAGACACACCCAGTGAAAGAAGCTACAGCTCCTTCGAGAGATTTGTTCTCACTTCCTGCCACCAGGCTGATAGGTAATGCCAACCATGTCTTTTCTCAGCACAGCTAGAACTGCACAATCAACTTAAGGGCTCAAAAGACTGACATGGCACTCCCAACATTTAGGCTGCCATGAACATCTTATCCCATATGGCAAAGTGCAAAGAACATATAGTTGGAACCAAATAGTTCTGGATTCGAATCCCACCACCTCCTGTCTCTTTCCTCAACCAAGAGAGTAACAGGGGGAAAAATTCATGTTCTGTGTGTTTATCATGGGAATATAGAAGTTGTCACTTTGGGTCAGAGCCACCCATGCTCCACAGTGTCATTTTCTGTTGGACAGCAGGCCCAGGGAACGTGCCAAGGGAGGAGCTTACTCTTCACTCCCGTCAGCCTCAAGGGTTAGGTGTATCCCAGCTTCTCTTTTTCGCCATTTATGGCTCCATCATAGATCTGTCCAGAATTCTTTTTGGTGCTTTCATATTTCCTGCCCATAGCACTTCCCCAGGGTTGTGAGTTCCTCAAGTTTTATTCCCTGCTGTGTGCATAGGAGCTCACCCAGTGTGCCCAGAGGCTGAGAAACTGTGGCTTGACAGAAAATCCATAAATCTCAGACCCTGATAGGGTGAGGGGCTCTGTTCTGTGGTGAAATGCCCAGCCTATGTGTGAACGTCCGTCACCTGTCAGATGCCTCTGTCGTTCCCAGGCCAAACACAGTAACGGCAGCTAAAAAGACAGCTACACCTAATTTCGGATTCCTGAAAAACATCATCCTCCCCAGCGCTTTCCCTTCCCTCTTAGCCTTCTTTCCCTGGGAGATGTCCGATGAATGTGCCTCATTCAGCTTCATATATCCAGAAAGCATGTCCATCTTTCCTATCCTTTGGAGATGAGCTGCTCTTCTCCAAACTCTTTTCCACATGCCAACTTTGGGGCCACTTCATTCATGCACGCTTGCATTCATTCACTCAGTAAACATGGACTGAGCTCTCTGTGTGGGGAGACACAAGGGTGAGTAAGATCTAGTCCTGCCCCCAGGGATCTCACAGTGCACATTGGGGGAGACTGATTACAAGACGTGGTCAGGGTAGTCATTGACAGCATGGGATATTCCAGCACACCTAAAGCAAATGGGAAGTGTAGAGAAGGCTTCCAGCCTGAGCTGGCTCACAAAGGACTGGTAAGGGTTGACAAAATGGGGGGAGGCAGGTGTTCAGGGCAGAAAAAGGGGGTGTAAGATATAAAGGCCAGAAGCAGCAATGGTGTGTAGCTGGATGGGAAGAAGGGAGGTAGAATACAAGCCACTTGGTGTTGCTGGAATTTCAGTGAAGAGCTAGAGAGATGTGGCTAGAGAAAGCCCAGGCTGGACTCTGTGGACAATAGGGAGTCTCGGTGATTCAGGCAGGAAGGGCCATGGTCAGCTCTTCATTTTCCACGCATCCCTGGCAGCTGAGGGGGCGTGGGTTGTGCAGGAAAGATAGGATGAGCAATGGGGATGCTGCTGGGAGCCGTGGCCGTGGTCCAGGTGGGAAAAGATGATGACCTGATCCGAGGCAGGGGGAGTCGAGATTTTTTTTAAAAGTAGGGACAGTTATAAGAAATATTTAGGAAACAAAATCAGTAAGACTTAGTAATAACTAAGATGATTAATAACTCAGCTGTAGAGAGTAGAGGAGAAGAAATCAGGTTTCCAGCTTGGTTGACTAGGTGGATGATAATGAGACTGAATGAGGAAATGCTGGCTAGAGTTAATAATAGTAGTAGTAGCAATAATAATACTAATACTAGCAGATAGCACCTATTAAGTTCTTCATCTGTGCCAAACACTTTTCTCAGCACTTAGTACATTATTTTATTTGTCCTGCACTGAATCCTGCAAAGTATCCCCGATTTTATGGCTAAGGAAACTGAAATTCAAAGAAGTTGAATTTCTTCTTACTTGGATCATTTTACTGAATCCATTTAGAGGCAGAACTGCGCTTCCCCACTGTCCCAAGCTGAACACGGCCATGGGAGGCGGGAGGCGGGACGGTCGTGTGGGCAGGCTAGCCCAGGCTTGGGGAAAGGAGAAGCCACGGCATGTACGTCCCCAAACCCAGATTCCCTCCTGGAGCTGATGGCTGCAGAGCAGGGAGGGCCGGTCACAGGAATGAGGGCATCTGGGTCCCCTGGGCCCAGACTGACCATCTCCCAGGGGCTGACCCCGAATTCTGTCCCAGGGCATTAGCAAAGGGCCCCCACAGCCTCCCTGTGGTCTGTGGCTCTCAGCAAAGTCTCCCCTGACAGCTTCCCACCTCCCTGGGCAGAGGGGGCTGTGTCTCTGGCAGTGGTTCCCAGGTGGGCCTCTCAGGAGCCCAGGGAGGCTCTCTTCCTCCCACTCCAGCCATCACTCCCTCCTGGAGAACCTGGGGGAGACAACAGCCGCTCTGCACTGGCACCTGAAGCTACTCACCTGGTTTAATGGGCTGAAATGGGATGCTGAGGGGACTGCTCCCCTCTCCCCACCACTGCCCAGGCCTGGCTGCCCCACGTGAACGCCAACAGCCAGGGCATGCAGAAGAGAGAGCGAGGCCCAGGAGACCTGGGCTCTAGTTCATGCTTCGCTATGAACTTGCTCCATGACTCTTTCCCCTCTCTGGATGTCAGTTTCTCTTATTTATAAAATAAGATGATTAGACGTGATAAAAAAAATAATGCCTCACATTTGAGGAGCTCTTTGCAGTTCCAGACTCAGCAACCCCGTATTTCTGTGGCCGTTCCGTGCCTGAGGACTTTGGGCAACTGGTAAGCCAGTGGGGACTGCCTCTGATTTGGGGGGTTACTCAGATACTGGGGTACCTTCATTTATTCCACCACACTCCGCTGCAGTGGGAGAAAGTCAAGAATGGATCTCCATAACAGCCCCAAGCCTGCAGAACCTCTTGGAGCGATTTTGTGGTGAACGGAGGTCCTTTCTGGCCTAAAGGCCAAGGATTCCACAGATTCAAGTCCTTTCTCTTCTTTAGTGTCACCCAGTGGTCAGGGAACTATTAATAATCACACCAAACCATAGGCAGGAACTGCACCATCCTGGGGACAAATGATCCCCACGTGTATCGCCAGAGATCCCCTAGTTCGGCCATGCCATTAGCGCCAGCCTTAGACTAAACCTCAAAGAAATCAGACTGCAGACAAGCAGCCCTGGAGTCAGGAGGCTGAGTTCTGGGCCCGGCCCTGTCATTAATTTGCTGGGTGGCTCGAAAGCCGGGTGATGTCAGCTGCCTCTGTCAAACGAAGGGTTTGAACTAAACGTGGTTTCCTCCAGCTTCAGCAGCCGGCTCCCTTGCTCCTTTTGGGTCCTTCCTTTTTGGTAAAGATGGAAATTCAGGGGAGGTGACTGGCCAAGGTGGCCAGTGGTCCTAAGGGTAGAATGGCCATCACTTCCCTCCTCCACTACCACCCGGAGACAGGTCCCCTCCATGCCCAGGGTGGGGATGCTCTAAAATGTGGACGGATGGCTTTGCCGTCCCATTTTTGGCTCTGCCATTGACTAGATCTGAGGCGCTGGGCAAGTTATGTAGCTTTTCTGAGCGTCCCTTCAAGAACCCTGGGGGTGGTCCTGCTTGCGTCTCTCAAATGCACTCTGTGACCTTGGCCAAGGGCGCTCACTGGTTACAAATGTGAGCCTGAGAAAGGACCTCATAAGATCATAATCCGACGCGCTCATTTTACTGATGAAGACGGGGCCCAGAGACGCATTCTGCCCTGCCCAAGGACGGCCAAAGCAGGACCACAACGTTGGCCACTCTGCTGGGGCTGTCCCCTCGACTGCACTTGCCTCTGCCCCAGCACAGCACAGCTCTCTCCTCCCCCTAAGGACTCAGGCCCTCGTCAACCTTTAGAAGTCTGTGTTTATTTATAAAGCTGTGCTCTCCTTCCAGCATCTGAGAGCATTTTACAGGCATTAATTAAGGAAGGTTCACAGCAAGCCCAGGAGGGAAGGAAGGGTTTGTGGGGGACTCTTTAAAGAACCAGTTTCTCCTGCTGGGTGCCTCTCCCTGTTTTTTCTTTACTTCTCACTCTCCTCAGTACACACACACACACACACACCGGTGTGCACACATACACACACGCATACATAAAGATACACACACGTGTGTGCACTCATATAAACACACATATGCGCACACACGTGCACTCACACACATACATGCACACACGCGCATCCTCACACATACACACACCTAGCCCACTGCCAGAAGCTTTCTAGCATCCTCCACTGCAAGCCTCTGCTAACTCCGTCACTGATTGCATCTCTGATGCCTCCCTGAGCCTTTTCCCTTGTGGTCTCCCCCAACCAGCGGTACCCAGTGGGTGCTCCATGGTAAGAGAGTCCCTCCACCCCATAGGACCCTCACCCCACACCCCTCCTCTTCCCAAAATCCACTCCTAAACGTTCCGCACACTTCAGCTCCTCTCCCACGCTGTGCAGAAATAATCCTTTCCCCCTCCCATTAAAGTAGGAGGGGTTCGGAGAGGAAGGCCAGGACCAAGAAGGAAGGCATTCCAGTATTGGCCACTGTATCAGCTTCCAAAGTCCCACAGCCTGGGGGCCGTAACAACAGAAAGGTATTCATCACAGTTTGGAGGAGAGAGGGCTGAGATCCAGGTGTCAGCAGGGTTGGTTCCTTCCAGCCCGAGGGCCTGGAGGGAGGATCCATTCCAGGCCCCCGGCTTCCCTTCTGATGGTTGGCTGGCGGTCTTTGTCATTCTTTGGTGCCCTGAGCTCTGCCTTCATCTTCGCATGATGTTCTCCTCCCTGTGTGCATGTCTGCCTCCGAGGGTCCACTTTTCATAGGGACACCAGTCACATTGAATTAGGGCCCCCCACCCTCCTCCAGCATCACCCTGTCTTAACTAATTATCTGCAATGACTCTATTTACAAATAAGGTCCCATTCTGAGGTACTAGGTACTAAGACTTCAACATACGAATTTGAGGAACACACAGTTCAACCCAAAACAACCATAGCACTGAAACCAGGGGTCCTCCTAGGCTAATTAGTGTCTGTCGCTGGCGACCTGAGTGACTCGCATGAGAAATGTTCCTGTTCAGACACGGAGCTTATGACCCAGTGACGAGCGGCTGAGGCTCCTTACCTGGAGAACGCAAACATAGCTTTGTATGAGTTTCTTCTAAACTGGCCTTGGTGTATATGCACTCATTGCTAAACGCACAGCTCAGGGTTGGTCTCGTTTAACTGCCAGAGAGGACATTGGACGTGGGAAGCTTTGCCCTGAGTGACCAGAGACGCGGACTCTGCCTTGCTTGCACCTGTCACCGTCTTGGATTCCACTCTTGACGTTGATCAGACCAGGCGGCCTGCTCTTGGCAATGAGCCCAGACAGAGACGGTGTCCACAGCGGCCCACTGCCTGCTGACTGCAGAGACTCCCAGGGCCCACTTAGGTTCAAGTTTCTAAAGCTCACCTGCCTCCACTACACGGCTACTGTTGCTCTCTTGTTTCCACCTTTTCTGTCCACTTCTGTCTCTTTCTACCTTGGGCACACAGAAAAATTGAATTAATCATACTCTTTAGTTTCTATAAACCTTCATTATTGGTTTGGACAAGAACTCTTTCTTGTTTTATTCATTTCTTTCCTCCTCTATCCAAACCACACTCCAGTCCCTTCCTTCCTAACGGGCCCCCACAACCATCCTCTTGAGTCCATATGGACTCAACACCTTTAATTATGAGGGAAATGCAGACTAAACCCACAGTGTGACTCCACACACACCCACCAAAGTGGCTGAAAATAAAAGGCTGACAATATCTTGAGTTGGCAAGGGTGGGTATCCATTAGAACTCACATATGCTGTCGAAGGAAGTGTCAAACGACATGTAGGGGACCGTGCCTACTATCCTATGACCCACTCTTGGGTGTATACCCGAAAGAAAGAAATCAAAAGACATGCACAAGAATGTGCATGGTAGCTTTATTCAGAAGAGTTAAAAAACTGGAAACACTCGAAGGTCTATCAATAGGTCCAACAACTCCACAAAGTTCACATGACTGAATGTCATACGGAGATTTTAAACAATGAACATAATGATGAGTGGAAGAAGACAGATAAAAACGTCTGGGAAGACTGCATACTGCATAACTCCATTTATATGAAGTTCAAGAGAGGGATCTGTGATGGTGGGAGTCAGAATGATGGTCTTTCTGGGCGCCATGAGAGACCCATGCTAATGTTTTTATATCTTAGTCTGGGTGGGGGATCCAGACACACTTACACAGTTATTTATAAAACTCACTAAGTTGTACTCCTAAGAGTTTACATTATTTAATGTGTGTCTGTCATACTTCAATTAAAAAATAAATGCATGCATACAAAACTACACATTTTATAAGGACACATACAAACAAAAAGGCCATAGGATAATAGGCTGTCCCCTCTGTGACATGGTGGGTGTGTGTCGTGTCATATTGTGGTTTTCATCTGCATTTCTCGATAGTGAAGGGGATTAGGTACATACCATGCATGTGGTTATTGGCTAGTCATATATGTTCTTCTGTGAAGTGCCTGATCAGGTTTCTTGCCCATTTTTTAATTGGCCTTTTTGCATTTCCATATTGATTTGTCTTTGTTCTTTGTATATTCTCATATAAGTCCCTTATGTGCTCCCATACTTTGTTCACACAACCCCCCACTGCTCTGTGCATTCCCTCCTGTGTCCTATGACTGCACTGCGGGGGCTGGAAGACACTTGATCCAGGACACTTGCGTTCTCACACTTGATAACATGCAAATCGTCCTACAGAATCTCCGTCTCTCCACACTCCACTGATGCTAGGATGTGTTAACCTTTACTCCTTTGTGCTTAAATATTTCTTTTTTTCTTTTAAGATTTTGTTTATTTGACAGAGAGAGACACAGCGAGAGAAGGAACACAAGCAGGGGGATTGGGAGAGGGAGAAGGAGAAGGAGAAGCAGGCTCCCTGCTGAGCAGGGAGCCTGATGTGGGGCTCCATCCCAGGACCCCAGGATCATGACCTGAGCCGAAGGCAGACGCTTAACAACTGAGCCAACCAGGCGCCCCTGTGCTTAAGTATTTCTGTCCTGAAGCTGAGCTCTCTTGTATCAATGCAGGAGAGCCAGGGGCAACAGCTCCCAAACTCCAGACAGCGCACTGGGGCCCCCTAAGGAGACTCAGGGCCTCCCACCCCAGACAGTTGGATTCAGAGCCTAGGAGCCTTCATTTCCCACAAACTCCCTAGATGATTCTATATACACCCAGGTTTCATTTACTCAAGAAGTATTTATTGAGCATTTACTAATGCCAGGTACTGATCTAGGCACTGGGAATAAAGCAGTGAACAAAGCAAACAAATGTTCCCTCCTTCAAGGAGAAAATGGATAAAAAGCAAGAGAGACAAGTAAAATCTACAGAATATTTGAGAGAGAGACACACACCAAGGAGGAAAATTTCGCAGAGGAGGAGAATAGCAGGTTCCGAACGAGGATCGCAGTCTTTGACAGGGTTGCTGGAGGGTCTTGGTGAGAACCAAGCGTTGAATAAGGACCTGAAGGAGCTTCAGGAGTGAGCCCCAGGGGACTCTAGGTGAAGAGCAGCCAGGCGAGGACACAGCTGCTGCTCCCTTACTTGTTAAGTCTTGGCGGCCTCTCACCCGCTGGCTGCACCCGGAGCATGCCTCGCCAGACCAGTAGCCCTCAAACCTGTGTGGAGGCCTCCCGCCAGCTGGAGGCAGGCCCCGCCGCCCACGCTCAGCACCCACACCTCGCTGGTTGATCACGCAATACCTGTCCACCACTCCCTTCCCGCATCCTATCAGACCTCAGTGTTTTGCGTATCCTTCGGGTGGCCACGTTCCTCTGGGGAGGTGGGTCCCAGCCCCAGCGGGGAAGGGAGCCAAGATTGCTTTAAGCTAGTTGTAGCAGTCCCCGTTCCCTTGCCCATTGCTCCTTCAGGGCCTGAGCCTGGAATGCAGTCTGGCTGTTGAAAAATAAAAGTCTGCTGGATGATTTCTGCAGCAAATGTGCCTCGCAGGTAAGAGATGCCAGGTAAAACCAGTCCTTCATCTCCTTCAAGATGTTATCAGGTCTGAGCGTCATGCCTTAAACAATGGCTGCCATCTTGTGACCATGAAGGGAGCTTAGATTGAGAACATTCCAAAAAACAGGATGACAGGGAAGAATGATGGAAAGAACTTGGATCTTTGGTGACATCTTTGAGCCGCTGCATTAACCAACTCTGGAACCATCTAGAGTTCTTTTGTAAGATATTAAATTGTCATCATTTATGCCAGTTGAATAGGGGTTTTCTGTTACTTTTGGCCAAAAGCACTAACTGATGTCCATTCCATTCCCATACCCTGAGCATATTTAGGACATCCTTCCAATAGCTCCCTGAAGATAGGAGCTAGGCAGAGTCTACTCTCCACTCTTAGGGCCTAGTAGACCACCAGCTATTTGGGATACACTTGGGCTTGCTCTTAGACTTCATCTGCCACTACAGCAGTATAAAGTGGGTTGTGTGCAACAAAGAGCAAAGATCCAGGGAGAGTTAGCTTCTCCAGTTCTGGGTCCCCACACTCCCCTATTAGGTTGGAATTTTTTGTGTCTGCCTCCTCAGCAGCCTGTGAGCTTCCTCCGGAGCAAGAAATTACCATCATCCTTGTGGCTCTGAGTCCTCAGGGCCCTGCATAGCGCCAGGTGCATACTAGGTGCTCAGGAAAGGTTTGTTGAGTGTTGGCAAGACACGAAGAGCCATTGAGAAAGAGGAAAAGAGGAGAAACAGAATGGGGAGGCAAAGAGAGGAAATCGAGGAGGGTTAGGGAAGTGGGAGAAAGTGAGGAGTGGGGTCCCAGAGGACCATTTGCAGAAAAAAGTGTGTGTAGCATGGCTTCTTCATGGGGACCATGAAGGAAGAAAGCAAGACTGTGAAACTAAAGGATGGAGACCCAAGAGACCCAGAGGCCAGTGGTCATGGACAAGTGAGCCTGAACACACACCTAATTATCAGCAAGCCCATCTGGTCCCTCTCCTCCCTCCCTCCCATCTGCCTCCCTTCCTCCCACTGCACCTCCTCTCTCTCTCTCTCTCTCTCTGTCTCTCTCTCTCAGAAATGAGAACATGGCTGATGCTTATAGGGATGAACCTCTAGCTGTGCGTAGCTCTAGCTAAGGTCCCCAAAAATGCTTTGGGGATTCATCAGAACCAATAACTGCCTTTTGTTTCCTCACCCCCAGCGCTCATTCCGCCGCTCCAGAATAGTTGCTGACGCCAGCAGAGGAAAGACTGCACAGATGTCACCCACCCCCACCCCAGGGATGTGCTGCAGGCTTCCCGTGAGACCGCCTACCTGCATCATGGGTGACTGAGCATGGACTGTGGCCAGGGGTACGGGGATTGTGACCATGACATGGAGCACCGTGGTGACCACAGGACTCAGAGAGCGCTTGCCAGGCAGAGCATCATCTCACATCCTCCCGACACCGGCAGGGCAAGTATCACTACCTTTCATTCTACTGAGGAGGAAATTTAGGGCTCCCCCTCCCCCCAAATGAGAGCAGTTCCAACTCCCATTTGCCGCTTGACCTTCTGTGACTTTGTTTCCCCAGTGTAGAGGCAGAAGCCCCTTCCCCGATCCTGTGAGGTATTCCCAAGGGTGCTGTGAGTTGGAACATGAGCTCCACAAGGCAAGGCACGGGACTGGCCCTCTGGAGGATGGCTGGCCAGTGGAGCAACAACCCATTAATGAGGGCAAGTTACTCTTCACTGAGCATTGGCACTTCATTCAGTTTCTTGACCGGAGTCCATTGACAAAGCTTTGCCTGACTCATGAGTTCTCCCCACTCAGAATGAAGTAGATGAGAACTGCCTAAGGTCAATGGGGTTCATTTCAATCCCACAGCCACTGGTGAGCCAATACTTTCCTTGCAGAGTGCTTCAGGAAAGCCCTGGACAGCAGGCCTGGCTCCTGCAGGGTCTCCTCGCTTTGCTTTGCCATGGAGAGCGCCGACCCTGGGCGTTGGCCACCAGTGGGCCCTGACAGGCCCTGTCTGGCCTTTCTGGAATGCCGTCCCTGGGAAGCTCCGAGCTGCAATTTCTGAGCAAACTTCCAGCCTGGACCAGGTGTTGGTCCGGCTCTCTAAGGAAACACTGCACTCCCTGCCAGCAGCCGCGCTCTCCACGCACCCTCACTGCTTTCCCCCCTCTCCCCCCGCCTGCGGCCACCCTAGGACTTAGCATCGGGGCTCCTAGCTGAACACTGCTATGTTTCGGCACCTGCTTCCAGAACCTTGCCCTAGCTGGCACGGGCCCCGGTATTTCTAATGACAGGGCCAGGTTCTGAGACTCGCATTGCTGGAATACGGCCGAACAAGTCTAAATTTAAGCTTCTGTAATTTTTCGGAAATAAGTGGGACTTATTTCCACCCCCATCGTGGCTGCCAGGCCAGGTGCTCATTCTGACACTGCTGGGGTGGACGTGACCCAGGCAGGCTGCAGGCTGCCCCCACCTCTGCAGGTGAGGTAGACAGCGGACTTCTAAGGGACTCTCCCAGGATTCCTGCCCCCTCCATGAGAAGGCACCTAGAGGTCTCTCCCTGGAGTGCTGCCCAGGGCCCCTCTGCTCCCCACCCCCTTTTCTCTTCAGCCTGGTCTCACTGCTTGGGGCCAGCTTCCTGCCTGTCCTAGAAGAAGTAGAAACACTACAAACAGAAGTGACTCAGAGGTCTTTCTAAGTGACGCGATCCTAGCAGGAGAGTCTCCTGCTGAGGACAATGAGGTAGTTTCCAAAGGGAGCCACATGGTTTCCACTTTTCCCCATGGAGAGACTCCTGGACACTGCCTGTTGGCCTGACATGATGAGAATGGCCAGGACCCCTTCACTGGGGCCCACTGACCTCAGCCCCAACCTGCTCTCCATCCTTGCCCCTACTTTGACAAACCCTTTACAGTGTGTCCCTGGCCCATCTTCCTCTTCTTTTTTAATGTAGTTGACATATAACATTTATTAGTTTCAGGGGTACAATATAATGATTTGATAGTTGTCAGACTGTGAAACGATCTCCACAGTAAGTCTAGTGAACAATTTTTTTGTGATGAAAACTTTTTTTTAAAGATTTATTTATTTTTAGTGAGGAGGGGCAGTGGCAGAGGGAGAGAGAGAGAGAGAATCTCCAGCAGACTCCCCACTGAGCATGGATCCTGGTGCGGGGCTCGATCTCACGACCCCGAGATCATGACCTGAGCTGAAACCAAGAGTCAAGATGCTCGACCGACTGAGCCACCCAGGAGCCCTGTGATGAAGACTTTAAAATCTACTCCCTTGGCAACTCTCAAACATGCAGCACAGTATTGTTGACTATAGCCACCAAGCTGTACACAACATCCCAGGATTTATTTATTTTCTAGCTGAAAGTTTGTACCTTTTGATCCCTTCATCCGTTTCACCCACCTCTGACCCCCTGCCTCCGGCAACCACCATCTGTTCTCTGTATCTGTGAGTTCAGTTTTTATATTCCGCATATAAGTGAGATCATACAGTATTTGTCTTTCTCTGTCTGACTTCTTTCACTCAGCATAATGCCCTCAAGTTCCATCCATGTCGTCACAAATGGCAGAATTTCCTTCTTCTTTATGGCTGAGTAATATTCCATCTTATATATAAAATATTCTGTTGGCCCTTGAACAACATGGGTTTGAACTGTGCAAGACCCACTTATATGTGGTTGTTTTTAAAGAATGGACGGCAAAAGCCGCAAAGCATTTATTCACGACTGCCCACCCCATTCTCCACAGAACCAAATCAAAGGTGACTGGCACAGAGGTTGCACCTGCTGCCCTTGAGTGGCCAGGGAGGCCACAGAGGCCATTGGCAGCCCCCGGGCAGGACTGGGCAGACCTGCAGGTCACCTCATGTGCCCACAGGGTGGTCAGATCCAGCGCCCAGGGCTGGCAGGCAGAAGGCTGAGCTGAGCGGAAGAGTGCGCCCAGACAGCAGGGGTGTTGCCGTGCAGAGCACTCCAGCACCTTCCTCCCTGGAGTCTGCCTCATGCCTGTCTCTGGGGCGGCTCAGGGGAGCCATTGGCCTCTGGCCACTCTCAGGCCACGTGAGAACCCCTGCCTGCAGTGGTGCCTTGGCCCTGTGACTTTCCGAGGCTGGTGCCTCCGTGTGTGGCCACAGCTGCCCAAGGCCAAGGGCTGCAGATGCACCTCCAGGCAGCTATAACTTCAGGCACTGTGGCTGCCCACGGCCTGCCCAGTGGCTGCCACTGCGGAGCCACAGCCACAAGGCCAAGGAATAGCGCCATCCTGGACCCCAGCCTGGCTATATGCAGATTTTTCAATAAACACATGTATAGTACTATAAATGTATTTTCTCTTCCTTATGATTTTCTTTCTTTTTTTTTTTCTTAAGATTTTATTTATTTATTTGACAGAGAGACACAGCGAGAGAGGGAACACAAGCAGGGGGAGTGGGAGAGGGAGAAGCAGGCTTCCCGCTGAGCAGGGAGCCCGATGCGGGGCTTGATCCCAGGACCCTGGGATCATGACCTGAGCTGAAGGCAGACGCTTAACAACTGAGCCACCAAGGCGCCCCTACTTTTCCTACTTCTTCTTCTTCTTCTTTTTTTAAAGATTTTATTTATTTGACAGAGAGAGACACAGCGAGAGAGGGAACACAAGCAGGGGGAGTGGGAGAGGGAGAACCAGGCCCCTTGCCCAGCAGGGAGCCCGATGCGCTCAATCCCAGGACCCTGGGATCATGACCTGAGCCGAAGGCAGACGCTTAACGACTGAGCCACCCAGGCACCCCCCTTATGATTTTCTTAATAACATTTTCTTTTCTCTAGCTTCCTTTTTGTGAGAATACAGTATATAATACATATACAAAATATGTGTTAATGGATTATTCATGTTATTGGCAAGGCTTCTGGTCAACAATAGGCTATTAGCAGTTAAGTTTCTGGGGAGTCAAAAGTTATGTGTGGATTTTTGACTGTGCAGGGTGCCCCAACTCCCACTTTGTTCAAGGATCAACTGTATACACCACATATTCTTTATCCATTCATCCATCGACGGACACTTAGGTTGCTTCTATGTCTTGGCTATTGTAAATAATGCTGCAATGAATATGGGGTGCACATATCTTTTTGAGATAGTGAGGAACCCCCACACTGTTGTCCATAGTGGCTGCACCAATTTACCTTCCCACCAACACTGTATGAGGGTTCCCCCTTCTTTTTGTCTTTGAAAATAGCCATTCTAACAGGTGTGAGGTAATATTGTGGTTTTGATTTGATTTGCATTTTGCTGATGATGAGTGATGTTGAGCATCTTTTCATGTACCTGTTGGCCATCTGTATGTCGTCTTTGGAAAAATGTTATTCAGATTCTCTGCACATTTTTCAATAGAATTGTGGTGTGCTTTGGGAGGGGGTGTTTTGGGTTTTGGTTTTGGGGGGTGTTTGTTTTGTTTTATTGCTATTGAGTTGCATGAGTTCTTTAAGTATTTTGGATAATAACCCTTTATCAGGTATATGATTTACAAATATTTTCTCCCATTCTGTGGGTTGCTTTTTCATTTTGTTTATGGTTCCCTTCGCTGCATGGAAGCTTTTTTGTTTGATGCAGTCCCACTTGTTAAATTTTGCTACGTGGACACATCTGACAGACACTTTACATATGGTTTTTTTTAACATATGTTTTAATGTATATGAAATTTCCCTTCATCTGTATGTGCTGCATACATGTGCTTGAATGTGTGTGTGTGTGTGTGTGTGTGTGTACGTGCGGGTGCACGTGTGTATGCTTACTAGCCTCCCAAACCACTAAGGCCCTGAGGTACTCTCTGAGGTTGGCACCTTGCTTCTTCCCCCAAGGATTCAACATCTTACATTTGCACAGAACATCATATTCTCGCGTCCACCATCTTACATGATCCCCTCTTACAAGAATCATCCACATCATTGTATATAGATGACAAAATTAAGAGGTTAAAGTTCTAAATCGTGCAGGTGACTAGCAGCAGGGCAGGAATTAGAAACCAGATGTCCTGATCCCTAGGCAGATGCAGGCCTTTCCAAGGCTCCGAACTATGAAGGCCAAGGAAAGGCTCCCAGACACCATGGGCCCTCCCGCCCTGCAACTGAGTCCTCTCCGTCTCTGCCCTTCCGTGCATAGCTTGTCTTCTTCCCTGAAAAAGAGGGGGCCTACCCTTCGCCAGTTCCCCTTAAAGTGTCCTGGGAGGTAGGGTCTGCCTGTCAATCCTTATACAGGAAGAGAATTTCTATGTAAATGATGATAGAGAATGTTTTTGAGGGCCAGGTGCTGATTCTGCTTCAAATGCTGAATCTCATTTACTGCTTGGGGATTGAGGGGGACGTGTTGTCCACATCATACCCATTCTCCTGTTCTTCCATGGTAACAATGCCCCGCACCAGGCAAGACATCAGGATTTATTAAACCAGGTGGAACAATCCTGTTCCCATATTTCCTAGAATCTTCTGATCCGTAGTCAGACGCGTTATCCATTGCGCCACTGGCCCTGTTGTTCCCATATTTCCAACCTACCTTGCCACCCATTGTGATTATTTGAGCCACTTCTGGCCAATGGATCAGAACCCTAAGTCTGCTGACAGAGGGGGTGAGTGAGATTCTGGAAAAATTTTTTGCCTTGTGTTAAAAAATGAACAAAAGCGGCTGGCATGGTGCTTCGCTTTCACCTTACGTTGAACTCAGGCGTGATGTTTGGAATGGCAGTAGCCCTCTTGTGACAATAACAAGCATAAGGATGAAGGCAGTAAGCAAAGGAGGAAAGGGCAGAAAGAAAGAGCATATGGGCCTCTGGGGGCATCGCAAAGCAGTAAACCAAGACCCGCAACGGTGACTCTGAGCCCACTCGGTCAACAGGTGGACCAGGTTTGAGGAGAGAGACCTTGCTTCCCAGCCTGTGTCTCCACAATGAGGCTGCCATCCCTGTGGACAGTGGCACACTGCCACACTCTCTGATGTGGGGGTCCTGAGTCCCCCAGAACCAGAACTGGGAGCACACACTCCTGGCTCATCGCAAGCTCTCACTTGTTGGTAAAATGAGGGAATGACTGGCCTGTGGCTGGTGCCTCTCAGCAAGCACTGCTTCTGGTCCTTCCTCTCCAAGCCTGTTCCTTGCAGCCTGAATTGCCTCTTGAGAACTCCCACATTCCCCCAAGGGCTGCAAGCAGGAGGGAGACGCAGGGAACTGTGGACTTTCACCAGATCCTTTACCACCAAGTCCTCCCCGCCTTCCCTCAGGGCCCTCCTCCTGGGGTTGCTTTCTGCCTCAGTCTCCAACCCCCTTTCCTGCCCGAACACACACACACACACACACACACACACGCACGCACGCACACTTCCTCTAACAAGCCACCTGGCCAGGTATTTAGAGACCCTGCAGGCCCCCCAGTGACCCTCTCCAGCTGCCTGCCTGGCCAGCCTCTAATTAGCCTGGTGCCCTCTGCCCTGATGCTTTGATGTGCCTCAGACTCTCCAGACAGAAGTGACGAGTCATTGGCCTGATGTCCCACAGGCAACTGCCCCGGCAAATCCAGGCTGCAGCCAGGCTGACAGCTGGGTGTCCCCTGCATTCACGCGGTGCTTCTTTGTGGTCGGGGGGCAGGTGGGTGTGTGGCCGGGCTGGGGGAGGCGCGTTTGAGGGAGACCGTGGCACTTTGTTCAGTGGCCTTGTTCCTCCCTCCCTTCGCATTAGGAGTAAGAAGTGGCCGAGCCATGATTAAAGGCACTGGGAATCTGAACATTTATTTTCCTTTTTAAAGCTCTAGAGTCCAGCCAGAGCTAGTATTTTTTAGCAATGGAAGTTTTAAAAATGGGAAGCAGCCTCAGGGAGACAGAGCAGGGTGTCCAAACTCTTGGCTCTGCTCAGGGCAGCTGTAGATGCTTCCCCTTTTTTTCCCCACTTAAAAAAATTGTGGCTAAAAAAATCCCACAAAATTTACCATCCTAACTGTTTGAGTGTACAGTGCGGTAGTGTGAAGTACGTTCACATTGTTGTGTGACCAAGACCAGCTGCCAGAATTCTTTTCATCTTGCAAATCTGAACCTCTGGACCCATTAAACGCTAAACTCCCCAGCCTCCTCCCCCAGCTCCTGGCAGCCACCATCCTACTGAATCTGACTACTCTAGGTACCTCACATAAGTGGAATCATACCTCTCTGGTCCTTTTGTGTCTGGCTTATTTCACTTAGCATGATGTCCTCAAGGTTCATCCAAGTTATAGCCTGTGTCAGAATGTCCTTCCTCTGTGTATATTGTATGGATACACCACGTTTTGCTTATCCATTCATCCATCAATGAACAGTTGAGTTGCTTCCAGCTTTTGGTTATTGTGAATAACGTTGCTATGAACATAGGTGTACGAATATTGTAGGTGTCCTTTGTGATGTCCTCTGTGTCATTTGAAGATGAAATGAGCCACCCAAGACTCATTTGCAGAAGGAAAGGGCAGTGAATGTCTTTGCATGGTTATGTGGTGGTTTCCAGATTGAGTGCAGGGCCCTGGGAGGGGAGGACGGGGAAGAGCAGGCTGGACCTGGCCTGACCCCCCCCCCAAACTACCTCTTACCAGAGCACCTCCACTTCCAACCATTCGTCCACTCCACACGTGTTCACCTACTTGCACTGAGCACTGGTTTAGGAGGTGGTGGGAATGCAGCAGAGAGAAAATCAGACCACGGTACCTTTCTTCTCAGAGGCTACACTCCAGGGGAGTGGACAACAGACGAACACAAGTCATAAGAAAATACTGTATGTGGTATGTTTGATGGCAACCCCTAAGCAAAAAAATGCAGGGAAAGCCAAAAGCAAGATGATGCTGGGAAGAGAGATAGGAAATGTTGAAGACAGGCAAAATTTTAGATCCTGTAGCCACAGAAGGATTTACTTACTGATAAAGCATTAAAAAAAATGGAAATGTAATTCACCCACCATAAAAGTCACCACGGGAAAGTGGTTTTCAGTATATCCACAAAGTTGTACACCACACCCACTATATCTAATTCCAGAACAACGTCATTGTACGAGGTGATTTTTGAGAAATATCCTATACTGGATATCTTCTATCTGCTCCTCCCTCCGTGCTCTCTGCCTCTCCTGGCCTGGGAGGCGGACCTGGGGGCGGGGGGGCTACATCAATGGACTTCTTCTTTGGAGCCTCCAGGTGGCTTTAGCAGCTGGGAGCACCTACAGGAGATGAGAGGAGGAAGACTTATTCCTCAAGTCCCCTCTGGGTGGGGTCCGCACAGGTGGCTGCATCCCGAGGCCACCATCCCTGTGGGATGTCATCTCCACAGAGCTCACTCCCTTCCCCTCGTCCCTTGGGGTGCAGGGATTGGGTGCCCACTGTCTGCAGCCTGGGACACAGCAGTGCCCGTCCATATGTCTGTAAATAGCCCCCTTCTTACCCTCCTCTCAAGCCACTCAATTCGAGTATGCCATCTCTTCCTGCCAGGGACCCTGCCTGACAGAGGCCTGATGGCAGTGAGAGAGCCAGCCGCCCAGGGGCAGCGGGGCAGCAGAGCCACAGCGGGGACTATTCAAAGGCCCTGAGGTGGGAGTGGGCCAGACTCGATCAAGGAACAAGATGCTGCTGTGGAGGGGGCCTGTGAGTAAGGGCAGACAGCAGAGACAGGCCAGGGAGGAAGACAGGTCAGCCCATGGAGGGCCTTGTGGGCTATGGCAGCAACTTTGGCTTTTACCCTAAGTAAGACGGGTAGCGACTGAGGCTTCTGAGCAGAGGAGCGACATGGTCTGACTTACAAAAGGAGCCCTCAGTCACTGTACTAAGAATAGACTGAAGGGGGGAGAGCGGAGGGAGGGAGCCCAGCTGGCAGACAGAGGCCCAGCAGGAAGCATGTGGGACACTCATACTGGGATAATTGGAGGAAAGTTTCTTTACAAAAGTGTGGATGTAGAGGAAACACAAGAGGAACCCACGGCTTAGGAGCGGCTGAGCTGTTCACACTTTCCAAGTCATGGAAAGGAAGCAGCTACTACTGGAGCCTAAAGTGAGCGTGATGGTCAATTTTGTGTCCGCTTCACTGGGCCACAGGGTGCCTGGACATCTGACCAAACATTATTAGTCTGTGAGTGTGTTTCTAGATGAGATTAATTTTAAGTTGACAAACTTGAGTAAAGTAGATTGCCCTCCCTAATGTGGTGGGCCTTGTCCAATCAGCTGAGGGCCTGAATAGAACAAAGGCTGACCCCTTCCATAAGTAAGAAAGAATTCCTGCCTGAAAGCCTTCAAGCTGGGATATTGGAGGGTTTTCCTTCCTTCAGACGTGAGAAACATCACAGCTCCCTTGGGTCTCAAGCCTGCTGGCCTTTGGGCTGAAATGACATCATCGGCTCTCCTGGTTCTCAGGCCTTCAGACTCAGACTGAAACTATCACATCCACTCTCTTGGGTCTCCAGCTTGCCAACTATAGAGCTTGAGGTTTGTCAGCCTCCTTAATTGTGCGAGCCAATTCTTTATAATAAATCTTTCTCTCACTATATGTGTGTATAGAGAGAGAGAGAGAGAGAGAGCCTGGCACAGTGCCTTGTATACAGCTGTGCTCATTCATAGTCACAGAATGAATGAAGGAAAAATTGACGTGAAATGGTGAGAAACACTGATTTGTCATACTCCGTTGTAGAATTAAGCCTGGAGACCTGATTTGTTCCATTGTCTGCCCTTCCATTGCTCAGGCAGGGAGAGCCCAGAGATGAATGAGCTCCGGCTTAAGCCTAGCCCTTGAGGAGCGAGTGACCAAGGACATGTGGATAGTCACCAAGTGATGTAAAGCGAGGGGTATGTGGAAAGAGGGGGAGAGCAGGAGTGGGATGGAGGGGAAGGGGGGCTAGGGCAGAAGAGGGCAGGATGCACACACTTCTCACCAAGCTTCACCCTGAAGGGGAGAGCTTGGGAACATTCTCACTGACCAGCGCTCACTGAGCAATGAGCAAAGTTGTACCTTTGTCGTGTGCGCACAAAGGAGCTTAGCTTAGCTACCAGACTCTTTTCTCTTACTTCCCTGTTCTTTTTCCTTCCCATCCCTCTGTTCCCCTGTACTGCCACACTCGTAAATCGATACTTTCCAATAGAGAATTGCAGCAGGGGAGATTTGAGTCGTATTTTAGAAAGAGCTAATTTAATCCCTTCATAATCTAGGTATAGTCTAACTTTTCCCCAGCCTCATCTCCTACTGTTCCTTTCTCTCTTCCCTTACCCCCAACCCTACCACCCTCCCCATCCTCCCTTATCCCTGACCCTACCACCTTCACTGTGGCGGTTTTAAAATATGTCTGCAATTTTGACCCTCCTGTCACTGAGAGGTAGGGTATGTGTCTCCTCGCATTGAGCCTGGGTCAAACTCGGAGACTAGCTAGCCAATAGAATAGAATTGAGGTGATGCTCTGGGACTTCCACAGCAGACCACAAAGGGCGTACAATAGCCACTATTCTCTCAGGATTCTAACTCCTGGAGCCCAGCCACCATACCGGGAGAAGTCCCAAGCAGCCCGCGAAGAGGAAGTTGGAGCAGGCCATGTGGAGGAAAACTGAGTCCCCTGGCCCTCAGCCCCAGCCGAGTTCCTAGCCAACAGCCAGCACCAACTTGCCAGATATGCAAGTAAAGCACCCCGGAAGTGGATCCTCCAGCCCCATTAAGCTGTTCCCGCTGACACTGTGCAGATAACCTTCCCTGCTGGGCCCTGCCCCCAAACTCACTCATTAACTAAAAGTATTGCTTTTATGTTAAGCCACTAAGTATAACTTAGTATATGGATAACTGATATTCTCACTATTTTCCAGCAAGTATATACAACATAACATGCCCATGGTTTCCTTCTTTTGTTCTTTCTGTTTCTTATATGCTGTCGGTTCCTTATCACCATCCATTGAGGAGTCTCCAATTGGTGAACTAGTCATCAGTTAAAGCCCAGTTCAAATACCCCTTTCACTGTGTCGGCTTCCCTAAAATTTCCCTCCTCCTTTTTCCCACCATAAGGAAAAAGTAATGTTCCCTCTACGATGTTTCTCAAATACCTCACTTTTGCACCACAGAACTTAGCTCCCTTTCGCTGAGTGTTTGAGGTCGGTCTTCCTGTATAGACTCCTAGTATCTATCTCAAGTCCCATGTCCAACCTTCATGCCAGCTCTGTGTATCACATCTCCAGGGCCTGGTGAGGGGCCGACACCAAGAAGATGTCCTAGGAAAAGTGAGTTAGGTTGGATTAAATCATGAGGGGTTTGAGATGAAAGACTGACCAAGAGAAAGTTGGAATACTCTTTCCCTCATGGCCCTTAAAAAATAAAGCCACAGCATCCGTTCCCTCCTAGCTGGCAGGAGGGAAGGTAGGGAAGCTCCATCCTGGCCTACAGCTAACGGATGAGCCCCTGAAGGTTCTGAGTTTCAAAGACCTATCCTAAGGCCTGATCATTCCCTTGGCTCTATGCTCTGCTCCCACGCCTCATTTTACTCCTGCTAAGAAATCCCCTCTCTGAAGTTACCGGGCTCTCGAGTCCTCTGCCTTCCCCCACGTCCCCCGCCCCCACCACAATCCCTAGTATTTCCCAATATGCCACCGTGTACCTCTGAGCCACGGTCCTAAAGAGCAAAATGGGCCAGAGTCAATAATGCATACAAAGCAATATATTTCAGCGTTATTTAAAAAGTGTCTGTCAAAATAAATAAATAAATAAATAAAATAAAAAGTGTTTGCCTCTGGACAGCTGGTTAGGCACTTGTAGGGTGAACTACCTTAGTGGGTCTCTCAGAAGACATCACATTACTCACCATTGTAACATCAGCGTTTTCCTTTACAAGTACTTTGAGGTCTTCCAAAGGAAATCTAAAGGGCTGGGCAGGACCTGGGCCACTGCCCCGTCTGTGAATGAGCAAGCTGAGCATGGATAGAGCTTTCTAAGCAGCTTCCTTGCTTAGCACATTGGAGGAAGTCAGCGCCTTCAGTGAGCAGGTGCCCGAAAGTGGGGGAGGGGCCAGGTTCTGTGGGGTCGGAAGCTTGCAGCATTTGGGGCCGGTTATCTACAGTAGAAAAGGAATACAAATTATAAGTATAAAAATAGATATAAAAGCGAATATTTAGAATGAAAAAAATCACTCAAAATTACACATTTTAAGAAGGCGATGAATACCGCAAAAATCATAAAACCTAGAAAAATTACACATTCTCCTTATTTATTAATTGCCCCATATGCCTGTGTAGTACTTTTTCTAAATTTGTAATGATTTGTAATCTGAAAAATATGCAAAACTCCTCTGAAATTAGGCATTCACGGGAACAATTCGAATGCATATAAAAATCGCTGCCACCTTATACTGAACCAAATAATTGTGCAACCAGATTACTCTGATGCCACAACATTGACTTATTGATGACTATGTGTAGGAGTTTTGTCACTAGAACACTTGCTTCTTCAGGCATTTCTCTGCGTTGGCGGCAATGCTGTGTGCCATTTTGCTGGAACCAGCAGATTTCGTCAGGACAGGATGCCACAGATACACTAAAAGGCATGCTGCGACGTGTTCCGTGTACCCTGGGACTTCACCTGCGGTGCTCAGGTGACACCATCACGTGATCGGACCCACAGACACAAGCATTGTGATCAAATTCTGTTTTGTGTCACCCCTGTCTGAAGAGAAGACAATGTAAGACCTGTTTATAATTACAGACATTCAACACGGACAACTTCCCTCACACGAGAGAACTGGTTTGCAATTGTACTTGTTTGATCTTTGGAAGATTCTGCCAGCCTAGCTTCTGGCTCAGTGTATCTCAAATCTTATTTTTCCCTGCCCTCCCACGTACTTCCAATGGCGGGTGCTGTGGGACACTCACACAGTGACAAACTTGGGCTGCACCTGCCCATCTTGATGCACAGTGATACTGAACATGGGCAAGAATGAGAGTGTTCCTGGAAGCCAGTCCCACACCCGCTGCTTGCAGATAACTCGTCTCTACAAGGAAGTGGCGCTGAGCTACAGAAATATATCCCTCCAAGCCCAAATTAAATGTTACCCCAATTCAACTTCCTCTTAGCTGGATCTCCCAAATGCCCACAGGCACTCAGACATCACCCACCTAACAGAAAATCAGACAGAGAAGTGGGAATGGCAAGAGACGGAGCTATTAACCACTGGTAGTTGGACTATCTTACTTTTGCAAGTAGAACCGAAACATTTGGGCAGAGGAACGTCCTGCTCCTTCCAGGAGGGGCCCTGAGGCTTCCTCGGCTTCCCAGCAAATGTGTCCCCTAGCCTCAAGCCAGGAGCACATGGGGGGCGTGGGGGCCATAGGATGCTGACATCATCGACGGCCTCGTCAAAAGGCAGCAGGCTTGGAGACAGGAGTCCCAACTCGGTCCCTGAGCCTCCCTGTGCCTCAGGGGCCCCCTGAAAACAGGGATGATGACACTGACCTCCCGGAATGGCTCTCGGGTTTAAAATGCCAATTTGTGACATCTCTTGGTAAGTCAGAGCACTGGACAAACGTCCCCTGTCGTTCTCGGACCAGTGTCCCAGCCTCTTCCTCCCCTTGGGTCCAGAAGGAACAAGTCTACAGGAAGAGCTCTGCCTCTTTAAAGTACGAGGTTGTGCTGTGAGCCCTAATGGAATGAACAGAGCCCTGTCTTCTGGAATCAGGGTAATCCTGCTGAGGTCACTTCTGCCACCTCCTCCTCCCTGCTGTCAGGCAGGGGATTAGAGGAGAGGCCAGCAGATTAACGGGTTCATTTTGTCATAACCGCCCCCCCCAGATCATCAGCCCCCTCCTGGAGCCTGCTGGTCAGGTGGGGCGGCTTCTCTGTGCACTCTTCCTCTGCAGGACAGAGAGAAGCCCCTGCCCTTGCCAAGCGTTGTAGCAAGACAAGACTGGAAGCTGGGGGAACCCCAGCTTGCCAGGACTCGGAAGGCAGAAGGCCTGGGGACGTCCCAAGGATCTGGGTGACAGGCGGACAGAGCTGGTGGTCAGAGGCCACTCTCTTCTCTCCCTCCCTTCACCCTGAGCCCCACAGAGACACCATGCCAGGACTCTCCAGGTTCCACCTAGACACCAGCGCCCCCCACCGCAGGAGGCCCTGCTGCCCATGGCCAGTGGCCCGGGCCTCCCTGCCGAAGACCGCAGTCATGCTGTTCCTGCTGCTCTCCAGCACCTTCGTGTCCCCCACACACGGGCAGACCAAGATTCCTCTGGAAACGTAAGTGTCAGCCCCCACCCCATAGAATCCTCTGGCCCTGGCCTTCCTTTCTTCCCCCTGGAGAGCTCAAGCCTCTGCCCACCCCCCTACCCCTGACCTCTGGCCTCCCTCGAGTTCTCCCCTGGGGGCTTGCACTGCCCACTGTCCCTTTCCCTCCCCTCTTCCCACTGGACTCCCATTCTGGAGCCCCGCCTGCCACTGCGCGGACGCCCGCCGGTTTCAGGCAGAAGTGATCGCTAGGGCCTCACGCCTCAGGAAGGCAAGCAGCGGCTCGAGCACCTGCAGGCCAGAGGGAGGCTCCTTCCAGGATAATCGCTGCGATTAGGCCACTGGGAGTGAGGACTGTGCTGGCTCAAAACGATCACCACAGCTCCCTAAGGATTTGTGAGGAAATTGGGGTTTTGACACTCTGAAAGAGTATAGCAGCTCTGAACCGACCAAATGGCTCATGCAGCCAGGAGCTGAGTAAAATTGGACTTTGGTTGTCGTCTTCCTTTCCTGCCTCCTTCCAGACCCCCTTCTGCAACCTGTCGCTCAGACCAGCTCCAGGAAAGAATCTGCTATCAGTCATGTGCACTTTGGTATAAAGCGGAATTGCTGGGAATGTCTGTTTTTCAGTCCTTTGCTCTGGCGGGCCTATTAAAAAAAGACATGGCCGAGATACGTGGGGAGCGGAGCACTCTAGATGGCAGGGGCAGCTCACTCAGTCCATACCCGGGTCTGGCCACTCAAGTCCAGCATGATGGTCAGGCTGTCAGAGCCAGCTGCCAACCTCACGTCTGAACAGCCCTGGGGACCGGGAGGCTGAACAATGCATGTTGTGTGTAGCTTTGTGGGCGGTGGATTTCAGCAGCACTGTTCACGCTGGGTTGCAGAGCCTCTACTAGTAGTTTCGAAGCCTGGCTCGGTGCTGCGCGGTTGAGGAAACAAGCTCAGAGAGGTTAGGCGACCTCCCCACGTTCACGTGGGCAGTAAACGGAAGTGTCAGAATTTAAACTCAAGTCAGCTTGACCCACACTTCCCCCACTGCGGGGCCGTATGACTGTCTGTTGCTGAAGGAGATGTTGAGAATAATTTTTTTTTTTAAGATTTTATTTATTTATTTGACAGAGAGAGACACAGTGAGAGAGGGAACACAAGCAGGGGGAGTGGGAGAGGGAGAAGCAGGCTTCCCGCCGAGCAGGGAGCCCGATGCGGGGCTCGATCCCGGGACCCTGGGATCTTGACCTGAGCCGAAGGCAGACGCTTAACGACTGAGCCACCCAGGCACCCCGAGAATAATTTTCTATCCCCAGAACGCACACCAACTAATGGCAGAAGCAGACATTGGGGATAGGCTGAGTGCTGAGTAAAGGTAGCTGGAATCCAGGTCTTGGTTGTGGAGAACTGCAGACTGGACCATCAACGTAGAAACCTCGACAGTTGGCCGAGATTATTGGCCTTCAAACCTGCCTGCATCTGCCCCCACCCTCTCCCCTGGAGCCAGATCTCTGCCAGGCCCTTGACACCAGCCCTCCTCTCTCCCCTGCGGAATCCCCCGCTCAGTCTTGTGCACCCCAGTGACACCACATCCCCTCGCGTCCAGCCATTCCCTCCCTTCCCACTCAGCCCTCAGCCTCCACCCCCTGCCAGGCTCCTACTGCCTTCCCAAATCTGTTCCCACCAAGATCCCCAAACGTTTCCTCCCTGCCCAATCCACTAGACATTCCTGGCCTCCTCTCCCTGGACTCCCTTTTCCTTGAATCTCCACGACTCAACTTCCATGACAATGAGCTCTCCTGGGTCTCCTGGGTCTCCTGGGGCACCTGAATGAAACTTCTGTCCTCCTCAAGGATCCTTTCCCTCTGCCTGCCCCTGAGATTGTTGGTGTCCCCCAGGGTGTGTCTTCCACTCACAGCTCTTCTCATGCTACACATCTCCTTGAGAGAATCCCTCTACCTTCAGAATTTCAACTCACACTTGTGTGCTAATGACTCTCTCAGCCTGGCCTCTACTTGTTAGACTCACATACACATTGCCTATGGACAGCTCTTCCTGAAGATCAAGTGAGGTTTTAAATTCAAGTGTGTGTCTTTCAAGATATAATGCAATTGGCGCCTTCTGGAGTTGTGCAGTGCACAGCCTGCCCTATGGCACTCGGTAGCCCTGCAACAGGAAGGAACCTCCCACTCTACATATCACAAGGGACCCTCCTCACCTTCCACCCTCCCCGACTCGTACCACCCCTCTCCGATCTTCCTGATATTCTTAGTTTTATTCAATAACACCATCATCAGCTCAACCATCCAAGCTAGAAACCTGAAGTCAATTTTGACTCCTCCAAGCTCTTCTATACTCTCTATCTAGAAATCTCTTCCAAATCTCTTTGGCAAGTTCAACTCTCCCAAACTTCTAACACTGAACTCAGATCCCACTTGTCCCAAGAAACCTCCTGGCACTACCACTACCCCTCCCCAAGCTTTGTTGGCGCCCTTCAGCTTCACACATGTATTATGCTATCTGTATGTGGAGGGGTGTCCCTCTCACTGAGGGTTTTACAAAGGTGAGGACCACAATGTGGCTCCAGCACTGTGTGCAATGGCCGGCACATAGTAGGACCTCAATAATTATTGGTTGGTTACTGCATGAACGCAACCTTGACAGGATCATGTGGACAAGCTCATTTTGCTCCATCCAGAGATGCTCAGACGATGTCCTGTGTACTCACTGCAGGATGCCACCAGCCTGGCCAGGTGGCGGGATCTTAGTGCATTTCCAGGGATGGATGGGAGGTCAGGGCTTCTCCATGAAGCTGCCTGCACCCCCGGTGAGGGGTGGCCTTCTCACACCCTCCCTGCCTGGCCTGCTCTCACCTCCGCAGAAAAAGCTCAGAGCCTCTTCCTCTGCACCCAGCCTCATGTCCCCTCTGAAGTTTCAACAGAGGATTTGGTGGCCGGTAGTGACCTTGAGCAGGGCACACTGAAGGGCATGGTCCATTGAGAAGTTGTGGTGCCAAGCAGTTCCTGTTTCCATCCTCAGGGTCCTCCCCACCCTGGCCTGGGCCCGTCCACAGCCTATTCCCCTTCTCTCCTCTCCATTCTTCACTCACAAATCAGAACCCTTGGGGGCTTGGGGTCAGGCTGTGCTTCCCAGCTCGTCTGCCCTGCCACCTCAGGGCAGCTGCTGAGCCCAAAAAGGGTCCTCTTGGTCTCCCACCCCAACCAGGAGGGATGATAGCTCTCTGTGTGTGTTTCTGGGTATAGGTCAGAGTGTATGAGCATCCATGTATATGTGTGTGAAACATATGTATGTATGTATGTATTATGTGTCTCTGAGTGTGTATTGGTGGGTGTGTGTACACAGTTGTTTTCTATGCACGTGTGTCTGTGTACACGTGTGTACAAGAGCACTTCCGTTGCCCGGCAGAGTGAAGCTGTGGGCAGACACCTTCGGCCGGGACCTGTATAACACCGTGACCAAGTACTCCGGCTCACTCTTGCTGCAGAAGGTCAGTAACCCCCACCCAGGGAGCTTGCAGGGCGGTCAGAGGGCAGTCAACCGGGGACTTCTCCTTGCAGAGAAGCAGAGTCCTCTAATCCTCAAATGTCCATGCCGTAAGGGGTCTTAGAGATCATCTAATCCTTTCTCCTCATTTTCAGATGGGGAACTGAGGCCCAGGGAGGGAATGATTTGCCCAAGTCACAGAGCAAGTCAGTGGGGGCAGTAGGGTGGAGTGGCCAAGAGCAGAGGGTCAGCTCAGATCCCCCAGAGGCTGGATGGAATCAAATCGGCAAGGGATGGAATCAGATGGGCAAGGGATTTATTTCGAGGGGTTCCGTGAAGAATAAAAGGGAGAGGGAGCAGGTGTGAGCAGAGTGGGATGTAGCCGTGACACCTGTGAGCGGGGACGGGGAGGCCAGAGAAAGGGCGCAACGCCTGCAGGGGCTGCTTGGGCAGGAGAAGTAGATGAGCTGGACTGTGGCCCTCTGCGGGGAGGTCCCAGACCTCCAGTTCTCAGGACCTCCAGCCATGCCCGGCGCTGCAGAGCGCCCACATGGGGCCCTCCCTGAGGTCTAGCCCACGCCTGGCGCACGGGCAGGAAGCGGGGCCTGATGGGCAGGACGGTGCACCAGCTCCCCCTCGCCTTTATTTATTAATTGCTTTATTGCAGATTGATACCAAGTCTGTCCTCTTACTGGATTATAAACAACATCATTTTCTCAGATATTTATAACTCCCAGACCGGGTTTAATAACAGCCTGCCATTCTCTATTATTACCCTTTGCTGGGAGCTTTATATTCACGATTTAATTCTCACCACAACTTCATGAAGTGACTACGATCTTCGCCATTTTCTAAATGTTGCTAAGAGCAAATCTCAGGTTTTTATGCCTGCGCGTGACCACACTGCAGCCCCTTCCTCCGGCCGCTGGTCAGGGCTGGAGGGAGTGAGTGGGGCCAGGCGGGCGGCTCCCTCTCCCGCGCCCCCTGCAGGCCGCTCTAGCAATGACAGCTCGGACCCTCTTCCGCTCACGTGGAGCTTCCACCCAGCAAAGCACCAGGTCCGTTTGATTTTCTCATCTGTGCCCTCCAACCCCGGGTGAGGCAGATACAGCAATAATGACGTGGCCGTTTTGGGTAAAAGCATTCTATGAGCGTGCTCTAAAGCCATGCAGATGTCACATCTTATAGATGAGGAACTGAGTAACTCGCCTGAGGTCACATGGCCACTAGGTTGCCAAATGGGGTCATTAGACATTAGTGACATAAACACTAGGTGAGAGATTATCTCCTTGCGGGCCCAGAGAGTAGACTTGAACCCAGCTCTCTTAACTCTCCTAGGTTCTCCAGTTCCTCCAGCAGCGTGAATACTTATAGCTGCTGCTGAGCTCTGCCCAGGCAGTGAGAATTATAGTTCACACGGTTGCGAGCAGGGGCACGCTGATACCACGGGGCATCAGGGAAAGATGAACTAATGTCTCATAGTCCCTGTGAGCAGCCCCAGGGAGGCATCATGTTTGCATAAAGAAATCTGGGAGACCTGGGCCACCCCAGGTCCTCCATTCACTGGTTGTGTGACCTTGGTCAAGTTTGTTGACCTCTCTGAGCCTCAGTCTACTCCCTTTTAAGGATATTAACCACAACGTTAATGTCCAGAGTTCCTGGAACAGAGAGAACTTTGATAAAAGGCAGCTATTAATGTTAGTGGGGGAGATTATACCAGAAGGGGAGAGGCTGTCCTTGCCTCTTGTTGAGTCAACAAGACTTCACAGGTGTGAATGCACTACTTGAGAAGATGGAGGCCACACGTAATCATGTACAAGACTACAGGTGCCCATCTCTCCCACTTCCCCTGCACAGAAATACAAGGATGTGGAGCCCAGTCTGAGTATCTCGGAGGTGGATGGCTTAGAGCTGGTGAGGAAGTTCTCAGAGGACATGGAAGCCATGCTCCGCAGGAAAGTAGAGGCTGTCAAGGTACTCTAGGTTCTATGATTTGTGGGGGGTTCCGCCCCAGCCCCCATGACACCAAAATGACCCTCAATGTTGTGCCCCTTTATCCTCTTTCCCACACCATCCTCTTCCTACCTTGAGTGTCTGCCTGTATCCTCATGAGCCAAAAGATCCTTGTAAAGGAGAAAATATTGGGAATAAAGGGAAGAGAGGTGGGGGCTGGAATTTGAGCTCTGCCTGAGGGAACCATGTCCAACACAATAGGATCAATCTACAGTGTTAAGAGGGGTTCTGCATCACAACCTCATATTGAGAGACGGGCACAGAGCAGGTACAGAGTAAGAGTTTTAGGGGTCACCAGCTGAATGAATGGGGAGATGGATGGATGGCTGGTGGGTGGAAGGGAATATAGCTGGATGGAGAGTTCGAAAAGCAAGCTCCCTCATCTCCTCTCCCTTTTCTCCTTCCCCTACTCCTCCCTTCATGCTCTCCTCTTCTGCATATCAACCCACCCTTCATGGCACCCACGTGCTCTGAAGGCCACCCAGGCAGCAGAGGTACTTATAGTGCTGGGCCTCGTGCTCAGGTGATTCCCACACTGCACATCCACCTACCCAATGTCTGTGGGGACCTGGCTGGCTGGAGAGACACAGTCCCTGCTCCACCCAGCCAGAAATCTGGCCATCCAAGACCAGTCTTATCCCCAAAAGGACTCTCTTGGGGGAACCAGGAAAATAAGGAGAGAGGGGATGGAGCTAGGATGGTAGATTGTGCAGGGGAGACTGAGGGCAGGGGTTGGGGAGAGAGCAAGCTTCAGCCTGACCAGCGTGCCTGCCTGGCTCCCCACCTCACCATCAAAACCCACTTTCTGTGAAGCATCAGTGTCAGAGTCGCTGGGGCCTTCTTTCCCACAAGTTACAATTTGCAGCCTCTTTTCTACAGCTTAGGGGAGAGGGATCGTAGCATCAGAGAAGATAACTTGGGGACTGGAGAACTCATCCTAGGCTACAGCAGGAGGACATTGATCTCACATACAACCAACACGGGCAGTAACGTCTGCCTCCTTCTATCTGCAGTGCTGTTTAAAACACCTCTCTGGGCAAAGACATTGGGATGCAGGAATGCACCACTTCGGGTGCTGGTCCTTGTGGTGCTAGAACAAAAGTAATCCTGGCACACTCCCAGAGGCCAGGGCTCTGGGCTCTCTGGGGCTCTGGTTGCATTGTCTTTCCCAAGGCTTCAGTTGAGGAAAACCAACAAAAAGATTGCTTGCTCTGCAGATCTCCAAGCACCAGACCCTCTCCTGCTGGGGGTTACGTGGGGGCCTCAGTCACAGGCCCTTCTACAGGGGCATCCATGGGGAAATTTCCTGCAAAGCAGCACTAAAATTATCTTTGCCCTGTGGAATTTCTTCCTCACATCCTAGGGTTTGGGGGTTGGATTATTTTACCTATTATACAGTTGTATGGATAGAGACTCTGAGAGGCTTAGTGGCTTGCACCCTGACAAAGCCAGAATAGGAGCTCAGGTTTTTTCTACCCCGCCCCCCCCAGACTTATTGAGGTATAATTGACAATAAAAAACAATTGTGTATATTTAAGGTGTGCAAACTGATGACCCAAAAATATACATATACATTGTGAAATACTCTTCTCAACCAAGCCAATCAACAACCATCACCTCACACAGTTACTTTTTCCTTCCCTCCTTCTTTCCATCCTTCCCTCCCTCCTTCCTTCCTTCATTTATTCTTGTATGTGTAATGAGAACACCCAAGATCTACCCTCTTAGCAAATTGCAAGAACACAATACAATACTGTCAACTAAAGTCACATTGCTGTGCATCAGTTTTCTACATTAGTTTTCTTATTTCACTCAGCACTACAGCCCCTAAGTCTGTCCATGTTGCAAATGGCAAAATTTCATTCTTTTTTATGACTGAGTAATATTCTATTTTATTTTTTACCACATCTTTATCCATTCAGCTATCAGTGAGCAAATGAGTTATTTCTATATCTTGGCTATTGTAAGTAATGCTACAATAAACATAGGGAAGCATATATCTTTTTTAATTAGTGTTTTCATTTTCTTTGGGTAAATACCCAGTAGTGGAATTACTGGATCATCTACTTTTAACTTTTTGAGGAACCTCCATACTGTTTTCCACAGCGGCTGCACCAATTTGCATTCCCACCAGCAGGGCACAAGGGTTCTTTTTTCTTCATATCCTCACCAACACTCGTTATTTCTTGTGTTTTTGAGTTTAGCCATTCTCACAGCTGTAAAGAGATATCTCATTGTGGTTTTATCTCAATGAGATATCTCATTGAGCATCTTTTCATGTGTCTGTTGGCCATCTGGATGTCTTCTTCGGAAAAATATCTATTCAGTTCTTCTGCCCATTTTAACTGGATTATTCTGGGGTTTTTTCTGTTACATTGTATAAATTCTTTGTATATTTTGGATATTAATGCCTTATCAGATATATCATTTGCAGATATCTTTTCTCATTCAGTAGGTTGCCTTTTTGTTTTGTTGATGGTTTCTTTCATGTACAAAAGCCTTTTATTTTGCTATAGTCCCAAAAGTTTAATTTTGTTTTTGTTGCCCTTGCCAGAGGAGACATATCTAGAAAAATGTTTCTATGGTCAATGTCAAAGAAATTACTCCTTGTGTTTTCTTCCAGGAATTTTATAGTTTCAGGTCTCACATTTAGGTCTTTAATCCATTTTGAGTTTATTTTCCTGGACAGTGTAAGAAAGTGGTCCAGTTTCATTCTTCTGCATGTAGCTCTCCAATTTTCCTAACTGTAGGTTCATTCTGTTGATTATTTCCTTTGGTGTGCAGAAGCTTTCTGGTTTGATGCAGACAACAAAAGCAAAAATAGGTACAGGTGATGCAATCCCATTTCTATTTTCACTTTTGTTCTCTGTGTTTTTGATATCATATGCCCCCCCCCCCAAAAGACCAGTGTCAAGAAGCTTTTTCTCTATGCTTTCTTCTAGTAATTTTATAATTTCAAGTCTTACACTTAGGTCTTTATTTTGAGTTGATTTTCATATCTGGTGTGTGATAAGGGTCCAATTTAATTCTTCTGCATGTAAATAGTTTTCCCCACACCATTTATTGAAGAGACTATTTTTTTGCCATTGTGTGTACTTAGCACCTTAAAGATCAGTTGATTGTAAATGTATGGATTTATTTCTGGGCTCTGTTCTGTTCTATTTGTCTATATGTCTGATTTTGTGCCAATACCAACTGCTTTGATTATTGTAGCTTTGTAATATATTTTGAAATCAGGAAAGTGTGATGTGAAATCAGATTTGTTATTCTTGCCCAAGATTGTTTTGGCTACTCAAGGTCATCTGTGGTTCCATATGAATTTTATAGTAGTTTTTTCTATTTCTGTAAAGAATGACTTTGGGATTTTGATAGAGATTGCATTGAGTTTATAGATCACTTTGGGTAGTATGGACTTTTTTTTTTGGTATTATTATTCCCATTTTTTTTATTATGTTATGTTAGTCACCTTACAGTACATCATTAGTTTTTGATGTAGTGTTCCATGATTCATTATTTGTGTATAACACCCAGTGGTCATCACAACACGTGCCCTCCTTAATACCCATCACCAGGCTACCTCACCCCCCAACCCCTCCCCTCTGAAACCCTCAGATTGTTTCCTGGAGTCCATAGTCTCTCATGGTTTGTCTCCCCCTCTGATTCCGCCCCCCTTCAGTTTTCCCTTCCCCTAATGTCCTCTGTGCTATTCCTTATGTTCCACATATGAGTAGAGCCATATGATAATTGTCTTTCTCTGCTTGATTTATTTCACTTAGTGTAATCCCCTCCAGTTCCATCCATGTTGATGCAAATGGTGGGTATTCATCCTTTCTGATGGCTGAGTAATATTCCACTGTATATATGAACCACATCTTCTTTATCCATTCATCTGTTGAAGGGCATCTCAGCTCCTTACACAGTTTGGCTGTTGTGGACATTGCTGCTATAAACATCGGGGTGCATGTGTCCCTTCTTTTCACTACATCTGTATCTTTGGGGTAAATACCCAGTAGTGCAATTGCTGGGTCATAGGGTAGCTCTATTTTTAACTTTTTAAGGAACCTCCATACTGTTTTCCAAAGTGGCTATACCAACTTGCATTCCTACCAACAGTGTAAGAGGGTTCCCCTTTCTCCATAACCTCTCCAACATTTGTTGTTTCCTGCCTCGTTAATTTTTGCCATTCTAGCTGGTGTAAGGTAGTATCTCAGTGTGGTTTTGATTTGTATTTCCCTGACGGCTAGTGATGTTGAACATTTTTTCATGTGTCTGTTAGCCATTTGTATATTTTCTTCGGAGAAGTGTCTGTTCATGTCTTCTGCCCATTTTTTTACTTGATTATTTGTTTTTTGGGTGTTGAGTTTGAGAAGTACCTTATAGATCTTGGATACCAGCCCTTTATCTGTAGTGTCATTTGCAAATATCTTCTCCCATTCTGTCGGTTGTCTTTTGGTTTTGTTGACTGTTTCCTTTGCTGTGCAGAAGTTTTTTTATCTTGATGAAGTCCCAAAAGTTCATTTTTGCTTTTGTTTCCCTTGCCTTTGGAGATGTGTCATGAAAGAAGTTGCTGTGGCTGATGGGTAGTATGGTCATTTTAACAATACTAATTCTTCCAATCCATGAAAAAGGATCTTCCTGTGATCTGTGTCTCCTTTAATTTCCTTACTTCCCATGATGCTCTGTAATGCTGGAGTCCTTTTTTTTTTTTTAATTGTGGTAAATACACATAATATAAAAGTTACCAGTGGGGCACCTGGCTGGCTCAATCAGTTAAGCATCCGACTCTTGGTTTAGGCTCAGGTCATGAGCTCAGGGTCATGAGATAAAGCCTGGCATTGGGCTCAATACTGGACATGGAGCCTGCTTAAGATTCTCTCTCCCTCTCCCTCTGCCCTTCCTCCCCTGCTCACACTCTCACATGCTCTCTCTCTCTAAAAATAAAATAAAATAAATATAAAAGTTACCATTTTAACCATTTTTAAAGTGTATAGTTCAGTGGCATGAGATACACTCCATGAAACTATCATCACTATCTAGTTCCAGAACTTTTCATCCCTCCCAAACAGAAACCCTGAACCCATTAAGCAGTCACTCCCATTCCCTCACCCCCCTGGCTCCTGGCAACCATTAATCTGCTTTCTGTCCATAGATTTTCCATTTCACAAAAGTGGAATTATACAATATGTAACCTTTTCATATCTGGAGTCTTTCACTTCATGTTTTTAAGGTTCATCCATGTCTTAACATGTATCAGAACTCATTTATTTTTATGGCTGAAAAATTTTCCATTTATTGGTATCCCACATTTTGTTGGGATGTTCATCAGCTGATGAACATTTGGGTTGTTTCTATCTTTCGACTACTGAATATATATATTTGTATGTATGTGTGTACAGTAGATACCTATGTGAATATATGTATATACACGTACACATTTAATAGACTTTATTTTTTATATTTATTTTTTAAGGTTTTATTTATTTATTTCAGAGAGAGAGAGCACGCGCACAAGCATGGGGGGTGGCAGATGGAGAAGCAGACTCCCTGTGGAGCAGGGAGCCCGATGCAGGACTCAATCCCAGGACTCTGGGATCATGATCTGGGCTGAAGGCAGACGCTTAACTGACTGACCCACCAGGTGCCCCTAGACTTTATTTTTAAAGCAGTTTTAGGATCACTGCAAAATTTTGAAGAAAGTACAGAGTTCCCATATACCCCTGCCCCCACAAATACAGTCTCCCCAGCTATCAGCACTTCCCACCAGAGTGGTATATTTGTTACAATTGATGAACCTACATTATCACATCATTATCAGCCAAAGTCCATGGTTTACATGAGGGCTCACTCTTGGTGTGGTACCTTCTATGGGTTTTGACACATATATCCACTGTTATAGATCATACGGAGTATTTTCACTGCCCTAAAAAATCCTCTGTTTTCTACCTATTCATCCCTCCCTCCCCACAAACCTCTGGCTACCACTGATCTTTTTCCTGTTTCCATAGTTTTGCCTTTTCCAGAATGTCATGTAGTTGGAGTGCAGGATATTGTCTTTTCAGACTGGCTGCTTTCACTGAGTAATATGCATTTACCTTTTGGCCATTATGAGTAGTGCTGCTATAAACAATTGTGCAGAAGTTAGTGTTTGAGTACCTCTTTTCAGTTTTCTTGGGTATATTCTTAGCAGGAGAAATTACTGAAGACCTGCTGACCTCGTTTTGCCTATTCATTCTCCCTTTTGTGTTCCTGTCCTGCAGAATCTGGTAGAGGCTGCTGAGGAGGCTGACCTGAACCATGAATTCAATGAGTCTCTGGTGGTGAGTCCTCCTGCTCCCAGAGCTGCTGCAAGGAGAGTATAATGACTAATGGCCCAACCCCCACCAAGGGCCAGGGTCACCTGAGTACAAGATACGGAGTGGGGGTTGGGGGGGAGGTGGGAGGTCCCATACTGTCTTTTAATGTGCACAGGATTTGTATGAACCTACGATAGTTTGATTCTGAAATGCTCTCTGGTCTTTTGAGAAGAGATTTATGGACCAGGTAGGAGAGATAACTCTCAAGACTTGGGAGCAGAGGACAGAGTGGTAATCCATCCATTCCATAAACATTTACTGCCCAGCTGCAATGTGCTAGCCTCTGCAAAGATTAGAAAATCAGGAAGCTCATAGACCAAATAACTTTAGCATATGGCATGTAACGAGCCCATGAGAGTTGGTAAACAGAGTTAAAAGAATACAGAAGGGAAGGGGCAGAGGCTCAGACACTCCTGCAGACAGGGTGGCAGTAGGGACAGCCTCAGGCTGAGGGAGATTTGAGCAGAAAGGGCATGGAGAAGCTGAGGGAAAAGAAAAGACACTGAAATTGGAAAACACAAGATTGAGGAAATTGTGAATGGTCAGCTCTATATGTCAAACGGATGATGAAGTGGAAAGTGACTGTGGACAGATAGGAATCCCCCCAATATTGCATGTTAGAGCCAGAAAGCACACTGCTGACTCCTCAGAGGAGCATCAGGGTCACAGGCTCTTTCTTAAAGAAAGAAGCCTCACCACCATTCTGGGTCTCTAGGAGCTCCCCACACTGCAAAAAAAATATGGTGGTACCCATGAGGCTGGCTCTGTCTCTTTACCCCACCTTGGATCTCTAGCTGCCTATCTCTGGCTCCGATTGGGTCATGCCCACACATGCTTGACAGAGTGGGGAACTGAAGCAATAATCTAGACCATTTACATCAAAAACCAAATGAATCAACCATGCACTCCAATATCTGGATATGTATTGTCTGTATGCGTGATGCAGATTACTGCCTGAATTGTCCATGGGTGTTGCTGGTATGGATGCTATCAGTCTGTCTGACCCCATCTCTCACATCTGAGTCCTCTCACCTGTGCCATTTCTTTTTCTCTCTCTCACCCTGTGGGCCTCTTGTGCCCACACCGTCTGTCCTGCTCTTTCCCTTCTGCCCTAGTTTGACTATTACAACTCTGTCCTGATCAACGAGAGGGACGAGAACGGCAATTACGTGGAGCTGGGGGCTGAGTTTATCCTTGAGTCCAACGCGCACTTCAGCAACCTGATGGTGAACACCTCCATCAGCAGCGTGCAGCTGCCCACCAATGTGTACAACAAAGGTAACTCCCTGCCCGACCCCCACCTGGCCCTCTCTGAACAGCTTGTACTGTGAGTTTCAATGCTGTGCCTCTATTTTCCTGAGAAGCCCTGCAGAGTGTAAACTGAGTCTCCACCCTCCTTGACTGAGAAGAACAAGAAAAAAGATTCTACACAAGTCTGGGCTGAGAGAAAGCTCAGTGTTCCTGGATTAGAGGGTGTTAGTGTGGCTCTCCGAGGGTGAGGTAGCAGGCAGTTGTGAACAGCATTACTACAGGCTGTGTGTGTGTGGTCAGCGGATGAAGAACTGGTCACTATTGCTTCTGACTTTGTTTCCCCAGCAGTTCCTTCTATAATCTCACCCTTTAGACCCAGGCATTTTAAATGGAGTCTACATGTCTGAAGCCTTGAACCCTGTTTTTGTGGAGAACTTCCAGAGAGACCCAACACTGACCTGGCAATATTTTGGCAGCTCCACTGGATTCTTCAGGATCTATCCAGGTAGGGACATCAGGAGGCATCTCCTAGGCCTTCCGGGCTTTTCTGGGAATAGGGCAATAGAGATATTGAAGACAGACCCCGACACTCAGGCCCCCAGTGAATGGACCTCCCCATCCAAAAGTATCTCCAACCCACATTTTGACATTCTTCACAATATGATAAGCACATTTACAAGAAATAGCTGTCGAATGAATGAATGAACGAATGAATGAATGAATGAATGAAACCATCAAACACCATGGTAATCAGCCCCAAAATGCCTACATTAAACTCTTGTCCCATGAAAAGCACTATGGAAAATGCAAAAATAAGATAAAACAAGTCTTGATCTTAAGAAATTTACATCCTAATTGGAGACATGGAGCATACTCATTTGAAGTGCTCAACAACAATGTAGAAAATGTCATAGGTTAGTATGTGACTAGTGGCCAACTTAATGGGTGGCATGGAGAAAGATCCCTTGTCCATCAATAAAAATAGAAAACAGAAATATCTACCATGAGGTTTGCATTTTACTCCAACCCATTTTTATATTTTAGCACACTGTCTGGAAAGTCATGAAGTTGTCCTGTTTTTCTGAGACAGGAAAGCAGAAAAATCCTAAAGGACCCCTCTGTGTCCCCAGGATGGAAAAGTCAGTTCCTCTATGGGACTACACAGGGATCCTAGAGCCCACAGGGTTCCCGTTGTTTGCATGCCCTTGTTTCTCTGCCCAAATCCACAACAAGTCACTGGTTCTTTTTCTGCTCTCCGGAGCCTCAATAGAGCAAGCTCATTCCTCTTTCATGTAACAGCCCTTCAAATGCTTGAAGTCAACTCACATGTCCCTCAGGTCTTCTCCGGGGTAGAATTCCTGCAAGTATTTCTGCCACATCAGGGCTTCCAGAGACATCAACTCGTGTGCAAACAACACAGTCCAGTTATGGCCCATCAGTCTGCAAAGAAGGGGGCAATTTCTCACACCCGCACCACATTTATAGATACGTGTCAGCCCTCGGGAGGACAGTATTGGGTTAACTATCAGTCTGTCTGATATCTCTAGCTGCCTGTCTCTGGCTCCGATTGGGTCATGCCCACACACGCTCGACAGAGTGGGGAACTGAAGCAATAATCTAGACCATTTACATCAAAAACCAAGTGAATCAACCATGCACTCCAATATCTGGATATGTATTGTCTGTATGCGTGATGCATGGTACCACTGTTCCCATGAGTCTATGCAGGCCTATTTCTATTTATTTTATTTTTATTTTTGTTTATAATATAACGAATGCTTGTGTATACATCACTGATGCAAAAACTAGAATGTTATCAAACCTCTATCTACTTAATATGCTCCTCCTCTGATCTGCCCTTGGTCCCCCAACTTCCCTCCAATCCCACCCTCCCCAACTGACCAGGTAACAGCTATCTTGCACTTCGAACTTACCCCTCCATTTTAAATTTTTTGGCTGTCTGCTTAGTTATTTAGTCCTATCTCATATTTACAAGCACACACACACACACACACACACACATCTGCTTAAAAATATATTGTTTTGTTTTGCTCATTTTTGGAAATTATTAAACTGGTTTTGTGTATAGGCTTTCAGAGCTTGCTTTTTCATTCAGTATTATATTAGCAACATTCATCTGGATTGTCACATATATCTGTACTTTGTCATTTTTGTTCCTGTATCATATTCTGGGGGGCCAATATATCAGTTTATTCATCCTCCTGATCCTGTCTGGGTTGTTTTCAGTTTTTTATTTTTCTTCTCTGTTTTGTTTTGTTTTTTTTTTTAAAGATTTTATTTATTTATTTGACAGAGAGAGACACAGCGAGAGAGGGAACATAAGTAGGGGGAGTGGGGGAGGGAGAAGCAGGCTTCCCGCCGAGCAGGGAGCCCGATGCGGGGCTTGATCCCAGGATCCTGGGATCATGACCTGAGCCGAAGGCAGACGCTTAACAACTGAGCCACCCAGGCGCCCTGTTTTGTTTTTTGTGTTTTTTTTACTTTTAAGAACAGGGTTGCTATGAACATTTCCTACGCATGTGTCCCGAGACATATTATAAGAGCTTCTCTTGGGCATGTACCTAGGGATGGAATTGCTAAGTCTTAAGATACGTGACCGTTCAGCTATGACAAGAAAGTGCAAAATTGTTTTCCAAAATGCTTGCACTAATTATATTCCCCCCAGCCATGAATAAGAAATTCTGTTGATCCACATTTTCTCAAACCCTGGATATTGTGAAACATTAACCATTTTTGTTAACACTTGAGTACAAAATGGTATTTCACTGTGGTCTGGCATTGCATTTCCTCCATCACTTGTGAAGCTGAGCATCTCTTTCTTCATATGTCATTTGTTGTATGTTTTTCTTCTTCTGTGAAATGCCTATTATGTCTTCTGTCTGCCTATTGCCTTTCCTAATGTTAACACGTCTTTACGTTATTATGAAAACCTAACTTGATCATAGCAAATTAGTCTTTTATGCATTGCTGGATTTAGTTCACTAGTATCTTGTTTAGGATTTTTTGCACCCATGAGTGAAATGGTCTTGTAATTTCTTTTTCTGGTACTGTCTTTGTCTGGTTTTCAAAATTATACTAGCTTCATAGAATAAACTGGGAAATATTCCCTCTGTTTTTGGTTTTTGGAAGTATTTAAATAAGTTAGAGTGATGTTTTCCTTGAAAGCTTGTTAGGATTCATCTATAAAACCATATAGGCCTGATTTTTTTATGGGAAGATTTCAAACTACCACTTCCATATATTTGATACTTGCAGGACTGATAAGGCTTTCTATTCCTTCTTACTTTGGTAAATTAAGAGAGATTCCATCCATTTTGTCTGAGTTTTCAAAACTATTTCCAGGAAGCTATTTATTCTGTTACCTTTTTAATCTCTGCTGTATCTATAATTATTTCCCCTTTTTATCTATAGTATTACTCATTTTTTTCTTTACCATTCCACCACTGGGTTCTCTGTTTTGTTAGTCTTTCTCAGGTATCATCTCTTGCCTCCATGGACTGCTCTCTATTGCTTCTTTGCTTTCCATGTAATCTGTTTCAGTTCTGATCTTATCTCCTCTTCTCCCTTTCCTTGGATCTATCTGCTGTTCTTCTTTCTAACTAATTAAATTGGACACTTAGCTTTAATTTTTGGCCTTTCTTTGTTTCTAAAGTAAGCGTTTATGGCCAGACCTTGGCCCTAGAAGCTCCACTTTTGCTGCACCTCACAGGGTGTGATTAGTAGTGGGTTTTAAATTTTTTAAATTATGGTAAAATACATATAACATAAAACTTATCACCCTAACTTTTAAAATGAAATTATAATTGATATTATATTAGTTTCAGGCATACAACATAGTGATTCGATTTTTTTATACATTACGGAATGATCACCTCGAAAGCTCATTACCCTCTGTGACTATAGTTATTACAATTTTATTGACTATATTCCCTATGTTGTACATTACATCCCTGTGACTTATTTATTTTATAACTAAAAGTTTATATCTCTTAATCCCTTTCACCTCCTTTGCCCATTTCCTAGCCCCCTCACCTCTGTCAACCACCAATTTGTTCTCTGTATCTATGAGTCTGTTTTGTTTTGTCTGTTCATTTGCTTTTTAGATTCCACACATAAAGTATTTGTTTTTGTCTGACTTACTTCACTTAGCATAATACTCTCTAGCTCCATCCATGTCATTGCAAATGGCAAGATTTCATTCTTTTTATGACTGAGCAATATTCCATTGTGTATATATACCACATCTTCTTTATCCATTCATCTATCAGTGAATACTTAGGTCACTTCCATGTCTCGGCTATTGTGTTAGCGCTGCAGGAATCATAGGGCTGCATATATCTTTTCAGATGAGTGATTTTATTTTCTTCAAATAAATATCCAGAAGTGGAATTGCTGGATTGTGTGGCAGTTCTATTTTTAATTTTTTTAGGAACCACCATACTGTTTTCCATAGGGACTGCACCAATTTACATTTCCATCAATGGTGCACAAGGGTTCCCTCTTCTCCTCATTCTTGCCAGCACTTGTTATTTCTTGTCTTTTTGATACTAGCCATTCTGACAGGTGTGAGGTGGTATCTCACTGTGGCTTGATTTGCATGTCTCTGATGATGAGTGATGCTGAGCATCTTTTCATGTGTCGGTTGGCCATCTGTACATCTTCTCTAGAAAAATGTCTGTTCGCGTCCTCTGCCCATTTTTAAATCAAGTTGTTTGCTTTTTTGTTGTTGAGTTGTGTGAGTTTTTTTATATATATTTTGAATATCAACTCCTTCTTGTATATATCATTTGCAAATATCTTCTTCCATTCAGTAGGTTGCCTTTTACTTTGTTGATGGATTCCTTCACTGCAAAATTTTTTTAGTTTGATGTAGTCCCATGTTATTTTTGCTTTTGTTGCCTTGCCTAAGGAGACCTATCCAAAAACATGTTGTTGAGACCGATGTCAAAGAGCTTATTGACTAGGGGCGCCTGAGTGGCTCAGTCATTAAGCGTCTGCCTTCGGCTCAGGTCATGATCCCAGTGTCCTGGGATCGAGCCCCGCTTTGGGCTCCCTGCTCCGCGGGAAGCCTGCTTCTCCCTCTCCCACTCCTTCTGCTTGTGTCCCCCCTTTCACTTTGTCTCTCTCTGTCAAATAAATAAATAAAATCTTTAAAAAAAAAAAAGAGCTTATTGACTATATTTTCTTCTAGGAATTTTATGGTTTCAGGTCTTACATTTAGGTATTTGATTTATTTTGAGTTTATTTTTTTATATGGTGTAAGAAAGTGGTCTAATTTCATTCTTTTGCATGTAGCTGTCCAGTTTTCCCAGCACGAGACTGTCTTTCCCATTGTTATGTTCTTGCTTCCTTTTTTGTAGATTAATTGACCATATAATTATGGATTTGTTTCTGGATTTGTTCCATTGATCTGTATGTCTGTTTTGTGCCAGTACCATACTGATTTGATTACTACAGCTTTATAGTATAATTTGAAAGCAGAGAGCCTGCTTCCTCCAACTCTGTTCTTTCTCAAGATTGCTTTGGCTATTTGGAGGTCTTTTGCGGTTCCATACAAATTTTAGTATTATTTGTTCTTGTCCATCCTAACCACCTTTAAGTGTTTGATTCAGTGACATTAAGTACATTAATGTTGTTGTGCAACTATCACCACCATCCAGCTCCAGAAGTCTCTTCATCTTGCAAAATTGGAACTCTGTACCAATTTAAACAATAACTCACCATTCCCTTTTTCCTTCCAGCCTCTGGCAACCACCATCTACTTTCTATCTCCATGAATTTGACTACTCTAGGTATCTTGTATAAGTGGAATCCTACAATATTTGTCTTTTTATGACTGGCTATTTAACTTAGTGTAATGTCTTCCAGATGCATCCATGTTGCAACCTGTGTCAGAATTTCCATCCTTTATAAGACTGAATAATATTTCACTGTATGGTAGACCACATTTTGTTTATTCATCTGTGGATGGACACTTGAGCTGCTTCTACATTTTAGCTCTTGTGAATAATGCTACTATGAATAGGGATGTGCAAATATTTCCTTGAGACCCTGCATTCACTTATTTTGGATATGTCCTGAGAAGTGGAATTCCTGGGTCATATAGCAATTCTATTTTTAATTTTTGGAGGAACTGCCACACTGTTTTCCATAGTAACTATATCATTTTATATTTCCACCAAGTGCACAAGGGTTCCAATTCCTCCCCATCCTTGTTATGTAAAAAAATTTTTTACTCACATCTATTTGGGTGTGAGTGGTATCTCATCATGGTTTTTGATTTGCATTTTTCTAATGACTAGGCTGTTGAGCATTTTCTCTTGTGCTTATTGGCCATTTATATATCTTATTTGAGAAATGTCTATTCAAATCCTTTGCCTATTTTTGAATTCGATTGTTTGCTTTTGTTGTTCTTGAGTTGTAGTTCTTTATGTTTAGTGGATATTAACCTCTTATCAAATAAATAATTTGCAAATATTTTCTCCCATTCTATGGTTCTCTTTTCACTCTATTGATTGGGTCCTCTGATACACAGAAGTTATTGCCTGGGTTTTTGGTGTCATGGTAGTGTTTAAATTATCATTTGCTTCTACACATTTTTTAATTTCCCTGTGATTTCTTCTTTGACCTTTTAGTTGTTTAAAAGTGTGTTTTGAAATTTCCAAATATATCCAGGGCGCCTGGGTGGCTCAGTTGGTTAAGCGACTGCCTTCGGCTCAGGTCATGATCCTGGAGTCTCTGGATCGAGTCCCGCATCGGGCTCCCTGCTCGGCAGGGAGTCTGCTTCTCCCTCTGACCCTCCCCCCTCTCATGTGCTCTCTCTCTCATTCTCTCTGTCAAACAAATGAATAAAATCTTTAAAAAAAAAAATAAATAAATAAAAATAAAAAATAAATAAAATTTCCAAATATATCCAATTATATTTATCTTTTCATTATAAATTTTTTTCCTTTTTTCTTTTTTTTATTATGTTATGTTAATCACCATACATTACATCATTAGTTTTTGATGTAGTGTTCCATGATTCATTGTTTGCATATAACACCCGGTGCTCCATGCAGTACGTGCCCTCTTTAATACCCATCACCAGGCTAACCCATCCCCCCACCCCCTCCCCTCTAGAACCCTCACTTTGTTTCTCAGAGTCCATAGTCTCTCATGGTTCATCTCCCCCTCCAATTTCCCCCCCTTCATTTTTCCCTTCCTGCTATCTTATTCTTTTTTTTTTTTAAACATATAATGTATTATTTGTTTCAGAGGTACAGGTCTGTGATTCAACAGTCTTACACAATTCACAGTGCTCACCATAGCACATACCCTCCCCAATGTCTATCACCCAGCCACCCCATCCCTCCCACCCCCCCACCACTCCAGCAACCCTCAGTTTGTTTCCTGAGATTAAGAATTCCTCATATCAGTGAGGTCATATGATACATGTCTTTCTCTGATTCACTTATTTCGCTCAGCATAATACCCTCCAGTTCCAGCCACGTCGCTGCAAATGCAAGATTTCATTCCTTTTGATGGCTGCATAATATTCCATTGTATATATATACCACATCTTCTTTATCCATTCATCTGTCGATGGACATCTTGGCTCTTTCCATAGTTTGGCTATTGTAGACATTGCTGCTATAAATATCGGGGTGCACGTACCCCTTCAGATCCCTACATTTGTATCTTTCGGGTAAATACCCAGTAGTGCAATTGCTGGGTCGTAGGGTAGCTCTATTTTCAACTTTTTGAGGAACCTCCATACTGTTTTCCAGAGTGGCTGCACCAGCTTGCATTCCCACCAACAGTGTAGGAGGGTTCCCCTTTCTCCACATCCCCACCAACATCTGTCATTTCCTGACTTGTTA
>NC_058407.1:101989576-102075612 GCF_002201575.2 Neomonachus schauinslandi | reverse complement strand
TTTTTTTTTTAAAGATTTTATTTATTTATTTGAGACAGAGAGAATGAGATACAGAGAGCATGAGAGGGAGGAGGGTCAGAGGGAGAAGCAGACTCCCTGCCAAGCAGGGAGCCCGATGCGGGACTCGATCCCGGGACTCCAGGATCATGACCTGAGCCGAAGGCAGTCGCTTAACCAACTGAGCCACCCAGGCGCCCAGTTTTAGCCATTCTGACTGGTGTGAGGTGTTATCTCATTGAGGTTTTGATTTGTATTTCCCTGATGCCGAGCGATGTTGAGCACCTTTTCGTGTGTCTGTTGGCCATTTGGATGTCTTCTTTGGAAAAATGTCTGTTCATGTCTTCTGCCCATTTCTTGATTGGATTCTTTGTTCTTTGGGTGTTGAGTTTGATAAGTTCTTTATAGATTTTGGATACTAGCCCTTTATCTGATATGTCATTTGCAAATATCTTCTCCCATTCTGTCAGTTGTCTTTTGGTTTTGTTGACTGTTTCTTTTGCTGTGCAAAAGCTTTTTATCTTAATGAAGTCCCAATAGTTCATTTTTGCCCTTGCTTCCCTTGCCTTTGGCGATGTTTCTAGGAAGAAGTTGCTGCAGCTGAGGTCGAAGAGGTTGCTGCCTGTGTTCTCCTCTAGGATTTTGATGGACTCCTGTCTCACATTTAGGTCTTTCAAGCATTTGGAGTCTATTTTTGTGTGTGGTGTAAGGAAACGGTCCAGTTTCATTCTTCTGCATGTGGCTGTCCAATTTTCCCAACACCATTTGTTGAAGAGACTGTCTTTTTTCCATTGGACATTCTTTCCTGCTTTGTCAAAGATGAGTTGACCATAGAGTTGAGGGTCCATTTCTGGGCTCTCTATTCTGTTCCATTGATTTATGTGTCTGTTTTTGTGCCAGTACCATACTGTCTTGATGATGACAGCTTTGTAATAGAGCTGGAAGTCTGGAATTGTGATGCCACCAGCTTTGGTTTTCTTTTTCAACATTCCTCTGGCTATTCGGGGTCTTTTCTGGTTCCATACAAATTTTAGGATTATTTGTTCCATTTCTTTGAAAAAAGTGGATGGTATTTTGATAGGGATTGCATTGAATGTGTAGATTGCTCTAGGTAGCATTGACATCTTCACAATATTTGTTCTTCCAATCCATGAGCATGGAACGTTTTTCCATTTCTTTGTGTCTTCCTCAATTTCTTTCATGAGTACTTTCTAGTTTTCTGAGTAAAGATTCTTTGCCTCTTTGGTTAGATTTATTCCTGAGTATCTTATGGTTTTGGGTGCAATTGTAAATGGGATCGACTCCTTAATTTCTCTTTCTTCTGTCTTGTTGTTAGTGTATAGGAATGCCACTGATTTCTGTGCATTGATTTTATATCCTGCCACTTTACTGAATTCCTGTATGAGTTCCAGCAGTTTTGGGGAGGAGTCTTTTGGGTTTTCCACATAAAGTACGATATCATCTGCAAACAGTGAGAATTTGACTTCTTCTTTGCCAATTTGGATGCCTTTTATTTCTTTTTGTTGTCTGATTGCTGTGGCTAGGACTTCTAATACTATGTTGAATAGCAGTGGTGATAGTGGACATCCCTGCCACGTTCCTGACCTTAGGGGGAAAGCTCTCAGTTTTTCCCCATTGAGAATGATATTCGCTGTAGGTTTTTCATAGATGGCTTTTATGATATTGAGGTATGTACCCTCTATCCCTATACTCTGAAGAGTTTTGATCAAGAAAGGATGCTGTACTTTGTCAAATGCTTTTTCTGCATCTATTGAGAGGATCATATGATTCTTGTTCTTTCTTTTATTAATGTATTGTGTCACATTGATTGATTTGTGGATGTTGAACCAACCTTGCAGCCCAGGGATAAATCCCACTTGGTCTTGGTGAATAATCCTTTTAATGTACTGTTGGATCTTACTGGCTAGTATTTTGGTGAGAATTTTTGCATCCATGTTCATCAAGGATATTGGTCTGTAATTCTCCTTTTTGATGGGGCCTTTGTCTGGTTTTGGGATCAAGGTAATGGCGGCCTCATAAAATGAGTTTGGAAGTTTTCCTCCCATTTCTATTTTTTGGAACAGTTTCAGAAGAATAGGTATTAATTCTTCTTTAAATGTTTGGTAGCAGTCCCCTGGGAAGCCATCTGGCCCTGGGCTTTTGTTTGTTGGGAGATTTTTGATGACTGCTTCAATTTCCTTAGTGGTTATAGGTCTGTTCAGGTTTTCTATTTCTTCCTGGTTCAGTTTTGGTAGTTGATACATCTCTAGGAATGCATCCATTTCTTCCAGATTATCTAATTTGCTGGCATATAGTTGCTCATGATATGTTCTTATAATTGTTTGTATTTCTTTGGTGTTGGTTGTGATCTCTCCTCTTTCATTCATGATTTTGTTTATTTGGGTCCTTTCTCTTTTGTTTTTGATAAGTCTGGCCAGGGGTTTATCAATCTTGTTAATTCTTTCAAAGACCAGCTCCTAGTTTTGTTGATATGTTCTACTGTTCTTTTGGTTTCTATTTCATTGATTTCTGCTCTGATCTTTATTATTTCTCTTCTCCTGCTGGGTTTAGGCTTTATTTGCCGTTCTTTCTCCAGCTCCTTTAGGTGTAGGGTTAGGTTGTGTATTTGAGACCTTTCTTGTTTCTTGAGAAAGGCTTGTATTGCTATATACTTTCCTCTTAGGACTGCCTTTGCTGCATCCCAAAGATTTTGAACAGCTGTGTTTTCATTTTCATTTGTTTCCATGAATTTTTTAAATTCTTCTTTAATTTCCTGGTTGACCCATTCATTCTTTAGTAGGATGCTCTTTGGCCTCCATGTATTTGAGTACTTTCCAACTTTCCTCTTGTGATTGAGTTCTAGTTTCAAAGCATTGTGGTCTGAAAATATGCAGGGAATGATCCCAGTCTTTTGGTACCGGTTGAGACCTGATTTGTGACCTAGGATGTGATCGATTCTGGAGAATGTTCCATGGGCACTAGAGAAGAATGTGTATCCTGTTGCTTTGGGATGGAATGTTCTGAATATATCTGTGAAGTCCATTTGGTCCAGTGTGTCATTTAAAGTCTTTATTTCCTTGTTGATCTTTTGCTTAGATAATCTGTCCATTTCAGTGAGGGGGATGTTAAAGTCCCCCACTATTATTGTATTGTTGTCAATGTGTTTCTTTGAGTTTGTTATTAATTGCCTTATATAATTGGCTGCTCCCATGTTAGGGGCATAGATATTTACAGTTGTTAGATCTTCTTGTTGCATAGACCCTTTAAGTAGGATATAGTGTCCTTCCTCATCTCTTATTATAGTCTTTGGTTTAAAATCTAATTTGTCTGATATAAGGATTGCCACCCCAACTTTCTTTTGATGTTCATTAGCATGGGAAATGGTTTTCCACCCCCTCACTTTCAATCTGGAGGTGCCTTTGCATCTAAAATGAGTCTCTTGCAGACAGCATATCGATGGGTCTTGTTTTTTTATCCAATCTGATAGCCTGTGTCTTTTTACTGGGGCATTTAGCCCATTTACATTCAGGGTAACTATTGAAAGATATGAACTTAGTGCCATTGTATTGCCTGTAAGGTGACTGTTACTGCATATTGTCTGTGTTCCTTTCTGGTCTATGTTGCTTTTAGGCTCTCTCTTTGCTTAGAGGACCCCTTTCAATATTTCTTGTAGGGCTGGTTTCGTGTTTGCAAATTCCTTTAGTTTTTGTTTGTCTTTGAAGCTTTTTATCTCTCCTTCTATTTTCAGTGACAGCCTAGCTGGATATAGTATTCTTGGCTGCATATTTTTCTCATTTAGTGCTCTGAATATATCCTGCCAGTCCTTTCTGGCCTGCCAGGTCTCTGTGGATAGGTCTGTTGCCAATCTAATGTTTCTACCATTGTAGGTTACGTCTCATCTCCCGAGCTGCTTTCAGGATTTTCTCTTTGTCTCTGAAGCTCATAAGTTTTACTATTAGATGTTGGGGTGTTGACTTATTTTTATTGATTTTGAGGAGGGTTCTCTGTGCCTCCTGGATTTTGATGCCTGTTTCCTTCCCCAAATTAGGGAAGTTCTCTGCTATAATTTGCTCCAATATACCTTCTGCCCCTCTCTCTCTTTCTTCTTCTTCTGGGATCCCAATTATTCTAATATTGTTTCGTCTTATGGTATCACTTATCTCTCGATTCTGCCTTCGTGATCCAGTAGTTGTTTATCTCTCTTTTTCTCAGCTTCTTTATTTTCCATCATTTGGTCTTCTATATCACTAATTCTCTCTTCTGCCTCATTTATCCTATCAGTTAGAGCCTCCATTTTTGACTCCACCTCATTAATAGCCCTTTTAATTTCGACTTGGTTAGATTTTAGTTCTTTTATTTCTCTAGAAAGGGTTTCTCTAATATCTTCCATGCTTTTTTCAAGCCCACCTAGTATCTTTAAAATCGTCATTCTGAACTCTAGTTCTGACATCTTACTAATGTCCATATTGATTAGGTCCCTGGCAGTCGGTACTGCCTCTTGTTCTTTTTTTTGAGGTGATTTTTTCCGTCTTGTCATTTTGTCCAGAGGAGAATAGGTGAATGAGAGAACAAAATGCTAACAGGGTAACAACAACCCCAGAAAAATATACACTAAATAAATGAGAAGAGACCTCAGGTTTTTAGATGAATCCACAAAAAAATGTTTACAGCATAAGTTCCAGTTCAGGCAGATACCTGAAAGGCACACATGCCAATGTGGTGACCACCATCGCCAGCCGGCCCATCCCCTTCCTGGTGACCACGGCTGCCGCCACCGAGCAACTGACACTGACTAACAAGTAACTAACTACTTGCGGCTGCCGAGTCTGCCGTGCGCTCCCAGCCGCCCGCCGCCCGCCCAGCCCACCAGCCTCTCATTATAAATTTCTAATTCAGTTTATTTGCAGTCAGAGAAACTGGCATGTGTGGTACTGATTATGTGAAATCAGTTGAGATGCCATCAAGTATGTCATCGAGTTTTATAAATATTCCATGTGTGCTTGAAAAGAATATATGTGCTCTAATTGTTCGATGAAAATTTCTGCATATGTTGTTAGGCCAAGCTTGTTAATTGTATTGTTTAAATTTTCTATATATTTTTTAAAAGATTTTATTTATTTATTTGAGAGAGAGAGAATGAGAGACAGAGAGCATGAGAGGGAAGAGGGCAGAGGGAGAAGCAGACCCCCTGCTGAGCAGGGAGCCCGATGTGGGACTCGACCCCGGGACTCCAGGATCATGACCTGAGCCGAAGGCAGTTGCTTAACCAACTGAGCCACCCAGGCGCCCCTAAATTTTCTATATTTTTACTGATTTCTCTATCTTTGCTATTTGACCTTCATTAGCCCCCATGACACTTTCTGTTGTAAGTCTATTTTGTCTGATATCCATAGAGTGATACCAGTTCTTGGTTAGTATTTGGGTAATATATATTTTTTGCCTCCTTTTACTTCTAACCTTCTGTGTTGTTTTGTTTTAGTCCTATCTCTTGAAAATAGCTCATAGCTTTTCAGTTTTTATCCAAACTGACAATCTCTTTTACTGGCTGGCAAGTTAAATACATTTACATTTATTGTATTGATATATTTGAACATGCTATTGTATGATTTTTAAAATTTTTACTTGTTCTTCAAAAAAAAATTTTTTTTACTTGTTCTTCTATTTTTATGTTTCCTCTTTCTCCTTCTTTGTCTTTTTCAATGATTAAATTTTGATAAATATCTCCTTCCCTCATTACTTCTCTATTTTTCTATCAGTTTGGAACTTATCCTTCTGGTTTTATTTTTAGTAATTACCCCTGCAATTTTATCAAGCATACTAACACAAGATGTTAAAATTAAATAATATCTTTACTCTCCTTCCAGTCACAAAAGGGCTTTAGGACTCTTGCACTTACATCTTCTTCTCCCACCTTGACTTCCATTCTATTGTTATCTAACATTTCCCTTTTTTTATTCCCACAAATTAGATATTGTTACTGTTACTTGAGACAAACATTGCCTATTTGGAATTAGTGCTTTGTTTACTATTTTATTTGCCAACCATTCCTTCATGCATCTCAAGCTGTCTTTCCAAGATCCTTTTCCTTCTTGAAGTAAATCCTCCAGAAGTTCCTTTCCAGTAGGTCTCTGGGTGGTAAACTGCTCCAGCTTTGTTTACCTACAAACGTTTTATTTTATCCTCTTTTTTTGTTTTGTTTTGTTTTTAAATTAATCTTTTTTTTATGAGTTACACAAATCATTTCCTGTTGTCATCTTATTTAAACAGAAAAGGCAAAGTCCTTTTGTTTTGGAGAGGAGTGACTAAGCCTGCATTTAATGACACACCCCTGAGAAATGGTTTGCAATAAATAACAGCACAGAGGAACTAGAAACCCCCAAGCTGATTTCAGCAAACAACACTGTTGTTCTCTATCAACACTGTTGTATTCTTTAATGATTGTTTTTGCTGGGAATGCATTTCTAAATTAGCAATTATTTTCTCTCAACACCTTAAAACTGTGTTTCCACTGTCTTCTGGCTTCCATTGATGATGCAAAAATCCGCTATCAGTTTAACTGCTGTTCCTTTGTAAGTATTCTAACTTTTCTGGCTGTTTTCAAGGTAGTTATTTATTTATTTACCAAACCTATGACAATTTCACCATTTATTTGCCTTCGGAGCTGTGCAGTTTCACTACTGCATGTCTGCATGTGGGTATCTTATTTTTCCTGCTTGGGATACACTGTGTTTCCTAATTCTGTGGATTGGGGTTATTTCTCAGTGCTCCCCTAGAGCATGCTGACACCATTGTCCTTCCTCATGTTCTCCTTTTTCTTTTTCTACACCTCCAGCCAGACACACATTAGACCTTCTCACTCTAGCCTCTGGATGAATCCTTCAAATGCATGCATTTTCTCTTTACCTGTGAGCAATCCATTATGCATTTTTTCAACTTAAATATTTTTTTTTCATTTCCAAATGTTTCATATTCTTAAGGCTGTTTCTTTATTCCTAATCACTTATTGTTATATATTCTTCCTGGTGATTTCTCCAACATAGCTATCCTATACCTTGTATTTGGTAATTCAGACACCTGTAATCCTTGGGAGGCTACATCTGATGGTTCTTGCTTCAGCTGCCTCTCACTCACACTGCCTGTTTCTCATGTATTTGGTAATCTTTGCCTATGAGGCCATACCACTTCAAGAGGCAAGCTTCCCCTCCAGAGGACCACTTCTGTCTCTTCTTGGGAGTTGAAGATACCCCTACCAGGACCACTAAAACCCTCCTCTAAGGTTTTGGTTCAGAGCCAAGAACCTCAGATGCAGTTCCCCCTCCTCATTACAGTTCTAAGGATCAGATTGCCCACAATCGTGCTGCTATAGGAATGTGGCCTTTGGAAGACCCTACTTCTCCCAGCTGCCTGCAGGTCTACATCAGAGCCATTGTTACTCAAGCTCCCACCATGATCTTGTCCCGTTTCTTCCTTCCAGAGCCCCTGGCTGCCTTGGCCTCTGCCCCTCACTCTTAGAACTCTGCTTTCATTTGTCTGGTTTGGGGCCATGATGCCTGAAAACATCTCCTACCTTTGAGAGACCAGCAATGTCTCAAAGGGTGCATCTCATCTGAAGTCTAACTGCTGTGGAACAGGGCGATCTCTTGGAGCTCCTAGACATTCATGATACTGCCACTATTTTTTTTCTAGCCCAAACATAACCTACAACAATTTCACCATTTATTTTTCATCTCCTTATTTTAAACCCACTATTCCCAATCGTTAAAATCTTTCAACAGAGATTCTATCATGGATCTTGTCAGTGTTATCTGTGCTTTGTGTGCATTTATCCAAGTTTCTGAACAGATGAATAAGACAAAATCTATCCCAGCACTCCGTTAGTGCTCAAGGCAAGATCTTTCATACTCATTCATTTTTCATTCATGTAACATTTATTGAGCATCAACTCTGCTAGGTGCTATGTCGGACACTGTGCTAGATACTGGGAATCCCTGACTTCAAGGAGCTTACAGTCTTATTACCACATCACTTCTCCCAGTGAGCTTAATTAAGCTGAGTAGAAGCAGGTGGGCTAGAGATCTGAGCATCTGGCTGTTTACCACCCTGTCCCTGCTTTGCTGATGGTAATGGATGTTAAAAGTCATACCTCCTTCAAGCTTCCCCTTCTACAACTTGATATAAGGTTCAGTCACAAGAGTCTCAGGCATCACATTTGGGGGTCCTACCATTTGAAAGTAACCCCAACTCTGGGTCTGGGCAGTGTGGGTGTTAGGTGTCCCTCCATAAGCTGGCCTTCCTCCTTGCCTGCTGTCTCAATTTGCAGGGTGTGATCTAGCGGTCCCACACCCTGCCACCCAGGTCCACTGCTGGCCCTGCACTGGGGATGGCCAAACTGGACATCATCACCCAACTAGTGCTCTGAAGCAGCTTTATTGAGCTGGTGAAAGAGCCAGACTTTATTTTCCCAGGTATCAAATGGACACCTGATGAGAATGGAGTCATTGCCTTTGACTGCAGAAATCGTGGCTGGTAAGAGCTGCAGGGGAAAGGTTTCTGGTGCTGGCATCTCTCCTATAACCTCTGGGTTCTGCCTAGTTCTCTTGTGGTCTCTGCCCCACCCCCACCACCAGCCAAGGGCCTCAGGTGTGTAGAACCTTAACCCCACACGAGAGCAGGAAGAGTTGCCGGCTGCATTTCTCCTTGTCTCTGCAGCTGCCCTTGCTCCAGGACTCATCACATCTGTCTTCACCACCTCAAACCTCCTCACAGGACATTGAGCTGTCTCTAAATCAGCGTTCTACCAAACTTTCCTCTCCTTCCACATGCCTCCTCTGGCAGATTTGTAACAAAATCTGAGGGTGGAATCCAACTATATCCCTCCCTGCTGTCTGGCTCTCCAGGACACTGGTTGGTCCAAAACGAAGAGGATAAGGGTTACCACTGGGACTTAACCTTGCTCCCACCTGACAGGCCTATTAGATGTGCACATTCCCAGCTGTTGACCCCAAAATGGCTTTAGAACTATGCTGAGTGTATAAAACCTAGCTTTGATGGATCACTAACCTGAACCTTGGGCACACTTGAGCCAGAATCTGAATAGAAATAATTAGAGACTCAGTTGGGAGGCTGTTATGGCTTTGGTTTTCCTATCATTGGCCTGTGCTTTCTTTCGGCTAAAGGTACATTCAAGCTGCTACTTCTCCCAAGGACATAGTGATTGTGGTGGATACGAGTGGTAGTATGAAGGGGCTGCGGATGACTATCGCCAAGCACACCATCTCCACCATCCTGGACACACTGGGGGAGAATGACTTTGTTAACATCATCGCGGTAAATGTGCCTTCCTGCTCTAGAATAGCTCTCCCTAGGAAAAAACCTTTCCTCTGCCTGCACTAGAATGACCTATACTTATAATCACTTGATGCTTCATACTGTATAATGATTCTCTCCTCTGAAGCCGGGGCTTCTAAGCTAAGGTCGGACCAAGGATGGCCTTCAAGAGGTCCACAGAGTTTCTGAAATTATGTGTAAAATGTGTGCATCCATTTTTTTCTGATTCCATAGATTTCATCAGTTTCTCAGATGAGTCTGAGAATAATAATTAAGAGGCACTGACCCTGAGCAAATACCTAACTTACCCCCATCCATGTGCTCTTGACTGGTACCCATCTCTGGAACAGCCTCTCCATTATGGTTAGGATGAGTGAACCCTGGGCTCTTGCTTTTTACATTTTCAGCCCTTCCACTTCTTTCATCCCACCCAAATCCAGATGCATCAGGAGAAGGGGAACATAGGTGCATAGGTTGTGGGGGCCTAGAAAGGGCCCAGCAAACCCTGGTCCTGCTTTCACCACAAATCTTCCTGAGGATAGCTCTGCCTGCCCTAGAAAAGTAATGAAGGAGAGGGATGAAGCAGAAAGAAATGGGAAGATACAAGTCAGGAATGTAATGAAAGGGCAGGCAAGCTCTGTCCTCCAAGGACGCAGAGTTGACTGCCACCTTGGAGGCATCATTTTGAAGGTCACATGATCCAAAACTTTCCCCCATCGGCTTGTCACAGTGCTGAAAATGCTTGCCTTCAGTGGGATTTATGTATCTAGTAAAGGGATACCAAGGCAAAATGATTTAACTTCAAAATGTTCATCCCAGGGTATGAGAAGGGCCCCCCCTCATCCCTGAATTGCTCCCCTGAGGCCTACATCATTTAGCCACTTGCACCACTCCTGGACCCCACCCTCCCGATCTCCACCACCTTTCCATCCCTGGTCATGATCTGCAGCAGCGACAGGACAGCTACGAGATCAGGTCTGACACCTCCGGGAGAGTGGGGGGAGCTCCTGCTCCTCCTGCAGAGCCTGCCCCACCTCTCTCCCAACCCTTCTCCTGCGGTTTGGGGAGAAGTAGGGGAAGCATTTGCTCCCAATGTTCCCCCAGAACACCCCACCATTTGCCCTAGAACTTGCATGCACTCCTACCACTGTGTCACCATCATCTCCCTTTCTCTCCCTCTCATTTATTTTCTTTTTTTAAGATTTTATTTGAGAGAGCGCTAGAGACAAGCAGACTCCCTGCTGAGGGCAGAGCCTGATGTGGGCTTGATACCACGGCCCTGAGACCACGACCTGAGCTGAAATCAAGAGTCGGCTGCTCAACCGACTGAGCCACCCAGGCGCCCCTCCCTTTCTTATTTAAACAGAAGTGGATTAAAGACATCTTGAAGATTTGAATTTTAACTATAAGGAAGTGGAGTGATTAAGAAAAAGAGGGCAGTAATAATTCATCTTTTTCCCTTCCCATTCCTTGTGGATAGCTAGAAGATCTTCATCATAAGTGCAAGGCAAAGGGTGAAAGAACACAGTTCCTAATCCCCAGACCCAGGCCCTGGGGAGGGGTCTGCACATGGAAGCCTCTGGGATTCTCATGGAAGGCACTTTGTCTAGTCATAGGGGTGAAGACCAAAGGGATTCTCTCAGTACCTTCAGGTTCTCTGTGTTCTGGGAGATGGACATCACTCAGCCAGCCACCTGAAAAAAATGGTCCAAGACTAGGATTTGAGGGAGAATTTTTGGAGTTAATGCCTCACTGTTCTCTGTAGTGCCTTCTCTCTACTCAGGAGAACTGCCAGAAGCATAGGGTACCCCAAGATAATATTATATACGTGCCTAGGTAACCTGTGAATTGCCTGAGCTTTTTCACTGGGTCCTGACATTCCAAACTGACCCAGTCTGTTCTCCTGTCCCCTCTGCCCTTTGCAACTACAGTACAGTGACTACATCCATTACATCGAGCCTTGTTTTAAAGGGATCCTTGTCCAGGCGGATCGAGACAATCGTGAGGTGAGTGTCCACCATCAGGTGAGTGCCTGATTCTTCTGAGTCCCTGCTCTGATTAGGATGGTGGGCAGTCACCTGTACAGACTGCCTGATGGCCCCCTTTACTTATTCCCATGGCACTTGGAAAGAGGACAAAGAAGTTACCCATGTAAATACACCCAAGAAATTGCTTCATAAATATGCTGCTTGCCTATCAGAGCAAATAGTGAGCACAGAGAGATCTTCCATCCAAGGGAAATCTCACTTATTCAGGACTGCTTTTTCACTCTATGGATTATCCAAGACTCAGTTTCCCTCTTTGCCTCTTCCATGGGCCTTTCCACTATATCAGTCACAAGGAGCTTCCCCAAAAGGAAGAGAAGTTCAAACCCATTAGATTGAGTCCTTCTCAAAGGCCAAGGAGGAGAGGCAACTTTTTTAAAAAGGAAAAGTTTTCATGTGACAGATCCTTCTTCCTGTGACTGGGGAATTTGAGTTTGGCTTCTTCTTGAATCCGGGCCTCAGGTTGGACCCTGGAGCCCCTGGTGGCCTCCCTGGTTTCTCCTGTGAAATGTTCATTGTTAATTACATTGGGCTGGGTGCGGAAGGTGCTGGGGACCTGGGAACCTGGGCAGTGGCTCCTAGCAGTCTGCCTGGACTGTCACCCTGCTCTGGATAGGCTCACACTTGGCATTTCCTTCTAGTAGTGGGGTTGTGTTTGCACCCAGCCACTTACACTCTTTCAGTTTATCTTGGGGGCATTTGAGAAACATCTATTGTAGGGATCCAGCCATGAAATTAGCTGGATCATGAAGAGATGGATCCTGCAATTATGCTCTGGGAAAACAGCTCTAAACAGCCTCTGAAATTAAGACCAAAGATGAGGGGCGCCTGGGTGGCTCAGTCGTTAAGCGTCTGCCTTCAGCTCAGGTCATGATCCCAGGGTCCTGGGATCGAGCCCTGCATCATGCTCCCTGCTCTGCGGGAAGCCTGCTTCTCCCTCTCCCACTCCCCCTGCTTGTGTACCCTCTCTCACTGTGTCTCTCTCTGTCAAATAAATAATAAAATCTTAAAAAAAAAAAAAAGACCAAAGATGAAAGTTCCCTGGCTGTTGATCCACTGACCCTCCTCTAATTTCTTACCCGTGACAGCATTTCAAACAGCTGGTAGATGAGCTGATGGTCAGGGGTGTGGGGGTCGTGAACCAAGCCTTGATCGAAGCCTTCCAGATCCTGAAGCAGGTACCCACACATGGTGAAGCTGGGGAAGAGTGAAAGGTTGGGAGACAGGGTGGAGGTGTGGGGAGGGTAGTAGATGGCCTGCAGTTACGGTGCCTGCCCTTTCCCCACACAGTTCCAAGAGGCCCGGCAAGGAAGCCTCTGCAACCAGGCCATCATGCTGATCACCGATGGGGCCGTGGAGGACTATGAGCCAGTGTTTAAGAAGTACAACTGGCCGGACTGCAAGGTTACTCTTCTGGTGGAAGTCAAGAGGGCAGGGGAAGGGACCAAAGGAAGTGTTCTCCTACTGCCTGCATGGGATAACCAATAGTGCCCAGAAAAACCAGGCCTGCCCTGAGTTCAAATGTTCTGCCCCATTAGACCTGTTAGTATATTCAGATAGTATGTCCCAGACTGGTGTTCCAAAATTATGTTGACCCTAGGCACAGAGGTCTCATGTGAGAAAGAGTTCAGGGTGAGAAATCAGATGTGGTGTTGAGAGGAAAACTGCCAGGCTGTTACCCTCCGCCCTGTACCTGGCCCATGTCACCATGGCCCTGGCAAGTCCCGTCGCTGCCTGGACCTCAGGATCCTTTCTGGTCAATAGGATGAGAGTGGAGAATCCAAAGTCAGCAAAGTGTTTGACCTGACATCCAAGACTCACATAAATAATATTAGCACTACTTATAGCCAGGAATCATGGCTGCTGAGTACATCTGTGTCTTGTGGATTAGGTTCGAGTTTTCACTTATCTTATTGGAAGAGAAGTGACTTTTGCTGACCGCATGAAGTGGATTGCATGCAACAACAAAGGTAGGTGGTGTGTGAGCAGAGCTCCTTGCAGCCTGCACCCAGTCATCAGAGATGCTGAGCCATGGTTCCTGCATGGGGGCCTTGCAGAGGAGCAGTACTGTGTCGAGATGACAGTACCTGCTCTTCCTTCTTACTTGGGAAAAGCTAGACAAAATGTAGATTGCCCCCATGAAACCTTGAGTAAATGCATGATTACCCCTGCAGGGACTCTAAGTCATAAAGTCACCTGAAATGAAACTGAGAGGTTATCTATCCAGTGTTTACAGAAGAGAAAATTCTCTCTTCAGATAAAGCCTATATGAACCACAATACAGACAGAGTGAGAGGCAGGGGTGAGCCCCACAGTTTAAATGTAAGTTCTCTCTTATGTCTAGCCTCCATTCTTCTTGTTGCAAATTAAGCCCATTTACCGTGGTTCTGCTTCCAGACAAAAAGCAGAGGGTCGTCATTTTCTTTAGAATAATGTTTTGGGTGTGGTTGTCATTTGTCTCTGGCCAGAACCCAAGACTTGGGCTTCACAATGCCAGCTTGGGCCCTTGATTCAACCAAAGTTAATTGAGCATGTACTGTGGTGCCTGGCAAAGGGATCAGGATGGACTCAGTCTTGTCCTTGCTACTGTCCAGCAGAGGAGACATACAAGTGAACCATCAGTGGTGATGTTATCTGAAATGTGCTATAAGGGCAGAGGGGCACAGACTATACAGGGGTTGGGAGAGTGACGTGACAGGAGAGGTACTTCCTCCATTTGGAGGCAGCAGGGAGAACTTCTTAAAGGAAGAGGTGTCTACACTGAGACATAAAGAATGGTAGGAATCAGCCAGACATAGAGAGCATGGAAGAGTGTTCCAGACAGAGGGTCTGAGACAAGAGGCATCTGGGAGTGAAAAGCAGTTTCAGTTTTTGGAGGGTGGAATGAATGTTTTGTGGGAGGTGATAAGCAATGAGACCAGAGAGGTAAACATGTTCTAAGTCATTCATAGCCTTGTAAGCCATTTGCTCTTTTAAATATCACCTTGGCTACAACAATGAGGCTATAGCACCCCTCCCTGTAACCGAGGAAGGACAGTGGTCAGAGAAAGGGGGTTGGGAGGCACTGAGCCACTGTCTTGGACTGTACTCCCTGAAAATGGATCCCAAGACAGAGCTGCATTCAGGAGAGGGTGCTCTTGGAAGATAACCCTGTAAGGAAGTAAGAAGGGCACCATTATGAGAGGGAAGCCAATCCACACAATCCTTGCTGCTGAGGCCCTGCTGCTCCTGTGGCATCTCTGGATTGGGAAGGCCCCCCAGAATTCTCCTAGGTTGAGACAGCACCACCGGCCTCCAGCTGTCCCCAGGAAAGAGCATAACCTTGGGGGGAAGTAGTCCCCTGTGACCCAGGGAAGCTCCCAGTGAAGAGCCCACCTATAAGCTGAGAGCAGCCGGGGGAGAGTGTGTGGGTCCTGGAGAGCAATTCCAAGGGTGACCCCAGCTTTTCACAACCACAAGACCCTTTCCTCTGTCAGGCTACTACACGCAGATCTCCACGCTGGCAGATGCACAGGAGAACGTGATGGAGTACCTGCACGTGCTCAGCCGCCCTATGGTCATCAACCATGACCATGACATCACCTGGACAGAAGCCTACATGGACAGCAAGGTGGGGGCCTGACCCTGCTCCAGAGTTAGGGGCCCCAGGGAATAAGAGGTAACTTCCTGGGTCAGGAGAGAGGTGAGCAGAGCACCTCCTCAGGAGATGGTGTGAAGGGGTGAACATACTCAGCCCACTAGAAGACCCTTGCATGTATGCTGCCCCCAGAGACCCAGAAACCCAGTGAGCAGACCTGTCCAAGGCTGCCCTCCAGAGCAGAGCCCCTCTGCTCCAGACTTGTTCCTTCCTGCTTCCCATTGTCCTCACAGCCCCCATTGTTTTCTCTCCTACCTGTTTCAGGAAGAGAGGAGTCTGACCAGTAATTCAAGATGCTATGGCTTCATCAGGTGCTCCCCTTCCTGGGCCCCTGTACTTTCAGAAACTGTCTATGAGTTGCAGTGACTTACACAAAGGAATAGATAACCAAAGCAGAATGTCAGATGAGATGTTTGGTAGCAAGAGGGACCTTCCTGGCACTTTTCATATCATCTCCCACATGTAGCCACCTGCTTCAGTGATGATGTATCAGCCTGGGATGAAGAGAGATCTGAACACAGTGGCTTAGATAAGAGAGAAGTGTGATTCTCCCTCATCTAAGAGAACTTTAGAGGTGGCCAGCCTGGAGCTGGTGAGGAGCTTCCTGCTCACCAGAGACCCAGACTGTTTCCTGCTATCCCCGTGGCCAACTCTAGGGTCCTCCTGGTTCCAGTAGCTGGTAAAACATTAGTCAACTGAAATCACTCGCTTTCAGAAAATCTTACTTCCAAACTGTCAGCTGAAAAATCAGATGAGGAAGGGGAAGAGACTTGATGGTTAGTGATCTATGTACAGTATAACAAATACAATATTTTAATAATTACATAATGTAAAAGACATTACACTACAATGTCAATCATATGACAACATAAATGTATCAAAGCAACGCTTAAGCAACACCTCAAATTAACATGAGGTTATGTGTCAAATATATCCAATTTTTAAAAAGTTCTTCATTCTCCAAGAAAGAAGACTATAGACCTCCATGGGCTCAGCACAACATTTGGTTGATCCTGATGAAGATCACACATATCAAACATACCTACACACACCACCTGTGAGGGCCTGTCTTTATGATAAAGTGGGGTGCTTGTGTGGAGCCCCTTTCAAGGAGGCTGAAGGAGCCCACACAGTAAGATGAGGTAGTCGGGGAGGAGGACCATCTCAGAGGTGGGGAATGATGTGGCTCTGGCGTTCTCAGTGCGGAAGAGGTTGTGGGTCTGTCTCATGTGTGTTAGGAGTGACCCCGCGATCAGCTACAACTACACCATGGCTTCCCCTTAAGCGGTTCTTCCCCATGTATGCACTTGTGTTTGCAGGTGGCTCAGTGTCAATGTCCTTCTCCCTCTTTTTTTTTTTTAAAGATTTTATTTATTTATTTATTTATTTGAGAGAGAGAGAGAGAGTGAGAGAGCACAAGAGGGGGAAGCGGGAGAGGGAGGAGCAGACTCCCCGCTGAGCAGGGAGCCCGATGCGGGACTCGATCCTGGGACTCCAGGATCATGACCTGAGCTGAAGGCAGTCGCTTAACCAACTGAGCCACCCAGGCGCCCCAATGTCCTTCTCCCTCTTAACTGTCCTGGACTGTTGTGTGTGCCAACCTTGTGTCCATGGCAGAGATTTCTGAGTGTGTGCAGGATGGGTTGTTCCCTGAGCTCAGGCTCATCCTTGGCATGGCCAAGACAGAGGACTTCATGAGCATGTTTGGGAGCTGCGTTGTGGGCTCTGGGGTTCTGACATTTGCCCTGGCTTAGGACTGTTGTTGCTAAGTGACATTGCCCTGGTCCCCTCTCCATCCCACCTCTCTCCTCCAGCATTTCTGCCAGCTCTCCTTTTGCAGAGAAGGGGAACCTCACATGTGGCTTTTTCCTCCTTTTGGAGGGTGACACGTTAGTGGTAGTTGACATTGATGACTGTGGGTCCTCCACTCTATGGACTCTGAGCTTTCTGTCCTTTGCTCTTTCCCCCTTGACAGCTATTCACTTCACAGGCCAAGAACATGATGCTCCTCACCACTGTGGCCATGCCAGTCTTCAGCAAGAAGAATGAAACTGTGAGTGGCCACTCTCTGAGAAGCTGCAACAGGCATTAGAACTTGGGGCCACTGGCGGGCCTCTTTAGACCAATGGTTCTTGACTTGGCTGCACATCAGAGCCACCTTTCACATTCAGATTCCATGCCCTATGCCCAACCAGCTATATCAGAATCTCTTGGTTGGGAAGGGGTGAGGATGGGAGATGGGTTGGGGTCCATATTTCCCAAAGCTCGCCCAATGATTCTGTTCAGCCAGTTTGGAATTGTCCTAGTGCTCTGAACTTGTAACCACTGTCCTGGGATATAAGGCTAGAAAGGTCCCCTTGCCAACCTTCTGGCAAAACAACACTTAACCTACCAGTTTGGGCAGCCTCTAATTTGTTTGTAAAGGCCTCTGGTGAGGGAATTTCTAGAATCTTCCATCCTCCATCTGGTCAGAAAATGTTTCCTTATAAGCTCTGTGTATTTCAGAGCATCCATAGGTTATGGTCCCTTGGATTTTGGTACTTCAGCCTCTGCTATGAAAATTAATATTTCATTCAACTTTGTATTTATTTTAAGTATTACAATTTAAATATTATACTGGAAATTAATCTTCCCAGCAGCTGAGATTACTCCTGTGGCCTCTTCTTGTAGGTTCTAGATTTTTATTCCAAAGATCTCAGCCTAAAATCCAACTGCAGAGGAAGGGTCACATAAGGCCTAAGATGCTTGCTTCCTCTTCCAGACTCTGGGAGAGCCAAGGGTCCAGTCCGGCCCTGTGCACAGGGAAGCCAGGTGCCCCCCTGACCTTGGTGTTTTTCTTTCCAGCGATCCCATGGCATTCTTCTGGGTGTGATGGGCTCTGATGTGGCCCTGAGGGAGCTGATGAAACTGGCGCCCCGGTACAAGGTGAGCCTGGATCAGATGCCTGAGTGGGGAATCACAGGCTCCCTAGGAGCTGTCCTACCAAGCTCAAGAGCCTCTCTGCCGGCAATTAGCCAAGCCCAGAGCTGGATGGGGCCTTGCCATCCAACCCCCAGCGAAGTTCAGGCACTGAGCATGAGAGCAATGGTTTGGACCTCTGGGACCCTTTGTCACCACCAGCTCTGACTTGCTCTGTGGCCTTTAGCAAGTTCTTTCCCTTCCTGGTGCCTCAGTTTTTCAATCTGCTCCTCCATGCCATGCAGTCCTGTTTGGAGAACACATGAGATTACATCATCAAAGCACCTAGAATAGGTGGTGGGAAAGAGGCCAAGTAATGATATGCATTATTGTGGCTGCTATAAACAGTAGAATTTAGAAAGGAATTCAAAATTAATGGCTAGAAGCATGGCGTTGACCCAGTTATATTCCTATTTGAAAAACTCACGGCTGTGAGCTGCCATTTTTAACCACCCTGCAGCCCAACCCTTTCCTAGCTCCAGTTCTCCAACCCAAACAACAGGTCTGACACCCCTCAATCCCTGGTGTTTTGGCAGCTCGGAGTGCATGGATATGCCTTTTTGAACACTAACAATGGCTACATTCTCTCACATCCTGACCTCCGACCCCTGGTAGGTAGAGATCTTATTTGCTTATGGGATCTTAACTATATGGGATTTGGAGATAGTTCATAAAAACAGTTAAAATAATGAACACACATTGGGCTCCATTTAAGAACCAAATGGGTAATATATGGAAAAAATTTAAGTCATGGTCCCTGTCTTCAAATTGTTTGTAATCTAGCAGGAAAAAACAAGGCAAAAATGCATGAACTGATTGATGAATAGTCCAGAGAGCGTGTAATGAAAGTGCAGTTTTCTCTGAAGGACAAGCCACTTATGTTCCTGTCACTGCCTCAGTCACTCCACGCTCCTTTTGGAGCCTGACAGCAGTACCATCAGACCTCGAGGGTCCACCCCAGGGAGTGTGAACATTGAGTTAACAACAAAAATGGCAAGGAAATTCACATAAGAGGTGGGGCAGCAGAGCTGTGGCTCCCCCAAGTTTGTCTTGGGATGTGTTCCTGAGTGCCCCTGCCTCCTTCCTGGCTCCCTCCATCCTGATACAGGGGCTCGGGGGCATTTTCACATGCATCCAACTGAACAACTAATAGCCAAGAAAGAAAGTTGCATCGTTTTATCTAAAACGTCTACCTCCTTTTTCTCAACGGGTTTGCCACCAGAACACAGGTGTCGTGAAAATCACCACTCAACCTAAACCTAAACGGGAAAGGAAAAGACTCACATCAACATCGTCATCATTGGACACAGATTCAGGCAAGTCTACCACCACTAGTCATCTGATCCACAAATGTGGTGGGATTGACAAAAGAACTATCAAAAAATTTGAGGAGGCTGCTGAGACGGGAAAGGGCTCCTTCAAGTATGCCTGGGTCTTGGAAAAACCGAAAGCTGACCGTGAATGTGGTATCACCATTGATATGTCCTTGTGGAAATTCAAGACCAGCAAGTATTATGTGACCATAATTGATGCCCCAGGACACAGAGACTTTATCAAAAACATGATTACAGGCACATCTCAGGCTGACTGTGCTATCCTGATTGTCGCTTCTGGTGTTGGTGAATTTGAAGCTGGTGTCTCCAAGAATGGGCAGACCCGTGAGCATGCCCTTCTGGCTTATACACTGGGTGTAAAACAAGTAATTGTTGGTGTTAACAAGATGGATTCCGCTGAGCCACCCTACAGCCAGAAGAGATATGAGGAAATCATTAAGGAAGTCAGCACCTATATTAAGAAAATTGGCTACAACCCTGACACAGTAGCATTTGTGCCAATTTCTGGTTGGAATGGAGACAACATGCTGGAGCCAAGTGCTAACATGCCTTGGTTCGACGGATGGAAAGTCACCCGTAAAGATGGGAATGCCAGCGGAACCACACTGCTTGAAGCTCTGGATTGCATTCTGCCACCAACTCGTCCAACTGACAAGCCTCTCCAGGACGTCTACAAAATTGGTGGTATTGGTGCTGTCCCTGTGGGCCAGTCAAGACTGGTGTTCTTAAACCTGGCATGGTGGTCACCTTTGCTCCGGTCAATGTTACAACTGAAGTAAAGTCTGTTGAAATGCACCATGAAGCTTTGAGTGAGGCTCGTCCTGGGGACAATGTGGGCTTCAATGTCAAGAACGTATCTGTCAAAGATGTTCGTCGTGGCAATGTGGCTGGTGACAGCAAAAATGACCCACCAATGGAAGCAGCTGGCTTCACGGCTCAGGTGATTATCCTGAACCATCCAGGCTAAATCAGTGCTGGACATGCCCCTGTGCTGGATGGTCACACAGCTCACATTGCTTGCAAGTTTGCTGAGCTGAAAGAGAAGATAGATTGTTGTTCTGGAAAAGAGCTGGATGATGGTCCCAAGTTCTTGAAATCTGGTGATGCTGCCATTGTTGATATGGTTCCTGGCAAGCCTGTGTGTGTTGAGAGCTTCTCTGACTCTCCTCCTCTGGGCCGTTTTGCTGTTCGTGATATGAGACAGATGGTTGCTGTGGGTGTCATCAAAGCAGTGGATGGCGGCAGGAGCAGACAAGGTCACCAAGTCTGCCCAGGAAGCTCAGAAGGCTAAATGAGTATTATCCCTAATACCTGTCACCCCAGTCTTAATCAGTGCTGGCAGAACGGTCTCAGAACTGTTTGTGTCAATTGGCCATTTAAGTTTAAAAGTAAAAGACTGGTTAATGATAACAATGCATCGTAAAACCTTCAGAAGGAAAGGAGAATGTTTTGTGGACCGTTTGTTTTGTGTGTGTGTGTGGCAGTTTTAACTAATTAGTTTTTAAAATCAGTACTTTTTAATGGAAACAACTTGACCAAAAATCTGTCACAGAATTTTGAGACCCATTAAAACAAAAGTTTAATGAGAAAAAAGTAAAAAATAAATTAAAAAAAATAAAATGTCTACCTCCAAGGCTAGGGGCTCCCTGCTGCCTCTGGTTGTGGCACTTGGCCACTATTGCTGACAACAATGGCCACACCTCTTAGTGTGAGTATTGGGAGCAGCAGGGGGAGGGTAGTTAGGTCCTATAGAAACCTTAGCCCTTTCCCCTTCCAGTCTCACACTGAATTGAGATGGCAGCTGAAGACAATAGCTAGCAGAGCACCTTTGTGAGAACTTATTAAGGGGCTCATCTGCCCCAGGGGCCGTTTGGAGAAACCACCCAAAGCACATGTCATTCCAGTTTGGTTCAGATAGATAGATACTGAGTGTTCATAAAGCGACTGAGCTATTTAAGACAAACTATAGAGGTTCATAGCAGAGAGATCAGGGCACACTGGAAGCCATGTTGTCTTCCCAATTCAGACTCTATTGGGCAAGCATCTGAATCCACAATGGGCCACCGACTTGTGGAACCAGTGGGTTCTGTAGGAGGCAGCCCCAGTGGCAACAAAATGACTCAGGAAAAAAAATGTCAATCATGGAGCTGACTTGTAAAATTAAAGGGCACTGGTCAGAAACTCATCTGTCACCATCTCTATAATCTAGATGAATATAAGACTTCAACCAATCAATTAATATCGTGGATCTACTGGGTGACTGATGTTATAACACTCTGAGAATGCTATAAACGAAAGGTAATAGTCTAATTAAGGAAATAAAGTATACACAAATAGACTTACACCAATGAAACAATTAGAGAAAAATACTGTGTAGAGCATTATTACATGACAAACATTACTATGTAAAGCCAACATAATGAGATTCCTAAGGAAAGCACTATCAATTTGTGATAGGTATTAAGGAGAACAATAGTTAAGTTTAAAAAAGAAAAGTAATAGAGGATCTGCCTAGTAACAAACTGAAAGAGGGTCAAGAGCCATACTGTTGGCCTGAAATCTTTCCGTCAGAGCTCAAAGTATGAGTAATTATACAAAGTGGAATTATGGTTTTAACAAGAGGAGTTAGAGATGATTTTTCAGATATCACCAGAATTAGACAATAGCAATGATGAGGAATATTGCACCTTACTCAAAAGAAAGAGAGTCGATGTAAAAGATGGCAGGACAAGGCTGTTTGTCAAGAGCACAGGCATCAGCAAGACCAGAAATGGGAATGTCATCCAAGCATGGGTGAGAAGAAAAAGAAGAATGCAAAAATGATACTGCTGTGGCAGTTACAGTGCAGACCACCCAGATGGGCAAAAAATAAGGGTGACAATTTCTGGAAAAAAGAAAAAACTGGCAGAAGCATGCTTCTGCATGCACAGTGATAGGGGACTTCAAACTTTCAAACATCTTTGGGGGCCTCATTCTACTAAAAGTAAACCCTCTGATTAATTCTTAATTTACCCTGACAATAAACCATCCTTTTCCTTTTTTGATCTATTATTAAACTAAAGCTGGGAAGTGCCGCCAACCTAGTGGCAGATAACTTGACGATAATCTGTCTTGGTATCAGAGAGGGAGGGAGGGAGGGAAGGCAGGGCCAGAAAATAATAACAGTCAAAGACTTGATTAATGGCTCTATGTTGAGCTGGAGGGAGGTCTTTATTAGGCCCTGCAGAATCTGTCTGTCCTTGGCTTTGTCCCATTCAAGAATTCTATCAGCAAGACGAAAACACAGAAACCAGATGACACAAAGTCTGGAAGGTATGGATAATACATTAAGGGAGGAAATTTGTATTCAGAAAGTATTCGTCTCAACAATGGGCTGAAACTAACAAGATGAATATATTAGGATGCATGGAAAGTTCTGCAAAATATTCAATGCTCAAGCATAATATTGAAAAGATGTAATTTAACAGTGTGCCATGCGAGGAAGGCCAAGGGCACTTAAGTGACTGAAACTCGATTTGGGCTGTCTGGGCAATGTAGCTGTCCTGGTAATCCAGCCGAATCAGAGGCAGCAGGCAAAGCCATATGATATTGTGGTCCATGCAGGTCACACACACACCACGCTGGTCAGAACCCCATCTGAAATACTGACGTTCGTTCTGGGCACTCCATTCTGAGGGGGACATTGACAACGTAGAGCATATTCAGAGGGAGTTAAGGCATCTGCAACCTGGGAACGTTTAGTTTGGAGAGGTGTAGTCAGGAGTAACGAGCACCTTCAAAAACCTCAACAGTTGTCAGGTGGAAAACGTCCTGTATACCTCCAGGGAAAGAATAAGAACAATGGGTAGAAGTAATGGGGGACCAGATTTCAGCTCTGTATAGGGAAGAGCTTTCTAACGATTAGAGCTGTCCAAACTACGACAAGCTGACTCACAAATTAGGGAGCTCCTCACCATGGGAAATATTCACTCAGAGACCGTGAGACAATCTGTCATAAATGTTGGGAAGGGAAATGCTGCATCAGGTGGAAGGTTGGCCCAGATAACCTTAAGGAATCACTGAGATTCTTTGATTTTATGAAAATATCTGTAAGACTTTGGAGAAGAGATGAAACGAGCAGGGCCTCGTGTTTAACCTCACCTCTTTCTTCCCAACCTGCCCACTCCAGTACAGAGAGGGGAAGAAACTGAAACCCAAACCTAACTACAACAGTGTGGATCTCTCCGAAGTGGAGTGGGAAGACCGAGCCGAAACCGTGAGTAGGGAGAGCAGGAGAAAGAGAAGCCAGTACACAGGCCAGCTGCGGGGCTGTGAGCTCTGGGGCCGCTCTGTTCCTCTCAGTGGAGGCTTTCCAAGCCAAACCAGAAGCAATTTCTGTAATGGGCAATTCTGCCAACAACTATAAGAACATAATACTATCTTTCTGGATCTCAGGGAGTGCTGAGGTGGTGTGAACCATGTCTATAAGCCACAGAGGTTGAGTTCCAGTGGTGTTTCAGTCTGATTTGGGGGGCGGGTGGGGGGGGAGTCCGTAGCTCATTCTGGAGGAAATTATGTCTCAGTAATATGGCACCATGTTCTCTCATACATCAGTGTACTTGGGAGCATTATTTTGGTGAAGGTCTGGAATTATAAGCTAAATGGAACCTAGAATCAGGTCTATACTCCGTCCTGGTATTCTGCTTAAAGGAAAAAGGGAAGAACTGAAAGTATTCCTAGGGATCACCTGCAATCTGGTCAGTAAAGCTCAATGCCTTCCACCCTCCAGTGTGAGCCAGGGGACTAATACCATTATCTTTCCTCTTGAAGCTCAGAACAGCCATGATCAATGGGGAAACAGGTTCTCTCTCTATGGACGTGAAGGTTCCACTGGACAAAGGGGTAAGGAGCTTAAAGGAAAGAACCAGGGTCTGGTCTCAGGAAGGCAGCATCCCAGTTGATTGAGGTTTGGGGTAGTGGTAAGGGGTTTGAACCTAGCTGAATTAGAGCTCAAGACTTGAGTGCTTGTTGGAGAGAGCATATCAAAGTGTGCATCAACCCCAGAGAAACATCTGACCAAGAAATGATCAGTTCTTTGGAGACTACTGAGCAAAGCAGTAGGTTAGCTCAAGGCATTTACAACTCTTCTTTCTTCCTAATGCTGCCTGCTACTCATCCCTTTTGTTGTTTATAATGGAAAGAGGGAAAGTGATAGTTAATTTTGCAAACTGTTAACAACTCTTATTAATCATGTTATATGGGAAGAGGTTAAAAATAATCCACTGTAACTACAGAAGGTCAAGAATCAATACCCTCACTGATGCCATTGCTCTCTTCCCAGATCCATGCATCATTTATAAAAGATCATTTCATCTTCTCATTTAAAAGATTCCACTGCATTAATGCTGAATTTGCATTGTCCCTTGACATATTTACAAATGTCACCTCCTCCCTCACAACCACCCCCACCTACTCCTCTTGTTGCCCATCTGCCTCAGCTAAAAGAACACAGGCATCTGTCTGCAACAATTAGACCCAAGTTCTTCCACAAACACAAACCTCCATGGAAGCCAAACAAGAAAGCACTGGAAAGGGAAAGCAATTCATTGCATTCCCTTTAGACACATGGGCTGAATTTCACTGGGACCAGTATCTGATTTGTGTGACATCTGCCTGCTTTTTATAAGCTCTGGACTGAGAAGGGCCTCCGTTAGGCAAACTGGGCAATATCAGTGATGTCAGGCCAGGAGTGATAGCAGCTTCTTCTCCTGATCCAAAAAAAGTAGAGGTTTCTCCATGCACCTTCACTTTTATCTCAACAGACTTCTGCTTATATGCACAAGGGAGCTCTTCCCTAGCCCAGCCCTGCCAAAGCATTTAAGGTAGCAATAATGAAAATTTTAACATGCACATGGCAGACAGCAACTTCCAGACAAATTGGAGTATGGCTATACTATATCAAATTCAGACCAACTTATGAAGTTGGTACCGTGTGTCTTCCATCCTTTCCTCCCAGTGCCCAGTGTTCTCATGTTGCCTTCATGCTTCTCAGAGCCACCAAGGGAGAGTCCTAACCAGATCCAAACAGTCTGAACCTCTCCTCAAATTTCTTCCTGTCCCTTCAAAATGTGTTCATTGCTGCTAATAAACCACCCAGGTTAAATTGCAATTTAACAAAAGCTTCCTGACATGTGAGTGCTTTAACATAAAGAACTTGAGTGATGCTAATCATGATCATGATGGAGATGTACCTTTCATACCACATAGGTGTTCATAGTACTGATACTACTATTACTACCAATAATAATAACAGTATCAGTTTATTAGAAACTGGACTCAGCACTTTGTAAGTATTCACTCAACATTCACAACCCTATGAAGTATGTACTATCCTACCCCCATTTTATAGATGAGGAAATTCAGAGAAGCTAAAAACTTGCCCAGTCACCTAGATGATTAATTGCAAAGCCCACATGTGTCTGATTCTACACCACATACTCTTAATCACTAATGTATTAAGCTTTTCTGTAGGAGTGGCCCTGAATTCTCCACTCAATCTCCAGCTTAAAGATTTCCCAAGAGTCTCTTTAGAATTCTGTTTCCATCTTTAAAATTCATTGTCTTCTCTTCTCCCTCTACCTCATTATATCATAACTCAACTCTTTAATCTTTCATCTCTTTACTTCCGTGCTCAGAAGCTGCTGCACCTGCACTGTGTGTGAGGGACATTTTGCTATAAGGCCACTGCAGTGGTATCCAGCCTCTCACTGCTCTGATCTATTATGATGCCCCTCTCCCCGATGTTGCTACATTTTGTTCATTACCGATTGCTCTGTCTGCCCTACATGTCTTCTCTTTTAAGAGTTTTGCAGACTGTCCTGTCATGTTCTTTCCTGCCAGTCTACCCCAGCCCTCTCAGCTCAGTGGTGTGTCTCACCTCACAAACACTCTTCAGGTCTCAGCCAAGGGAAGCTTTCTTAAAGCATTGTGGGAATATTTGATATCATCCTGGAAGGTGGTGACCTGTTTTGTTGTTTTCTTTAGGGGATTTTACATGAATCCTTACTTCCCATGGATTAATTCAGACCTTTTTCCATCGCCCCTAAATACCAGACAGGCAACTATGTTGGCATTCCCAAGACGGTAGTGGCAACCCAGCAAGATTTAGAGCAGGACTCACAAAGTCAAAAACCTATGGGGCCAGATAGGCCATGTTCAGAAATGTGAGTAAGAGAAACAGACAAGCCTTGGTATTGGGGGTGCTGGGAACTGAACGGTTCATGTACCATCTAAAGGAGACAGCTAAGAATCCATATTTTTAAACGTTATGCATTTAATTCCAAAAATATTAAAAACACAATATGGACCAAAAGCTAGGATCTCAAACTTGTAAGGAGTCCAGCTTTGGCCTGCAGGCCTCCTATTTGCCATTTTGATACAGGCTGTTTTTCCCAAAATGTGGACCAGTAAATAGTGTCATAATTTCTAACCCATCAGTAGTATCCTGGTCAGATATCCTGGGACATATTTAAAAGAAAAAACAGACAATCAAAGTATCCTGGAGCATCTTATCCTGGGCTTTTTAAAAATCATTTTCATGTTGTTTGATAGTGTAGAACAAATAATTAGCAGTGGGGGGAGGAAGAGAGACAGACAGTGTTCTTTACTAGCCTTCAGGTTCTTCCAAGTTAGCCCTGCTGATGGGCATATGGTGTATACACACACACACACACACACACGCCAGCAACTGGCACAGGCAGTTAGGGCAGCTTTGCCCCATGCTTCTCCACTGGATTCAGGGGGCAGGATTAGAGTGCTATGTGGCACTTTTTCATTCTCTCTCTCTTAGTCACACACTCACTCACTCACTTGCACACTTTTTTTTACAGCAAGGGGAGGCAATCTATTAAAGGGGGAGACTGTTCTGACACCTCTTTACTCTCATCTTCCAAACCTCTCCAGTTCTCTCTTTCTGTTTAACGGGGATTCAAGGAAACCCCCACTCCTTCTCTCTTCCTTTTGCCTCAACCTTAAAAGATTATCTCAAAGTTATGATTCCAGTTATGAGGGAGTATCTTGCAATAGACTAATCCTCCAGCACATGACAACTATACATTTGGACAAAATATAAAAAACAAACATTTAAGGGCATATGAAAGTGACCAAAAGCAGGCAGAAACAAGGGTTGAAGGGGCTTCAACCCTTGAATCAAGAGAACAACACTGGGTGAAATACACATTTATGTGGGTTTTTTTTTTCTGAAGGTCATGCCCCAGGCTGTTTAAATGAAACAGCTATAATTCAAACAGAAAGGTATAGTTACCATCTTGAAGTATTGGAGAATAGAATTTGGGCTCTCAGAGTGTCTGAACGTGAAGGAAGATATCCTAGAAATGAGGGGTCCATAGGTGGGCTGGCCCTAACATATGTAAACAAACTTCTCTCAAATTCTTGACCGACTTTAAACTACATATATACAGGGGAGAATCTAAGTACCCAGTGGAAAGCAACAGTTGAAGAGCTGAAAATCAGAACAAAGATTCCAACTGCTACCTATGGTAGTAAGGGTAGTTTGGATTCTGAGTCACACCACGGTGAAGAGGTTTGGTAACAACACCTCAGGATTTTCTTTGAAAGCACAGAAGAGCTATACTTTAGGAGTAAAGACTATGTCCCAAGACCAGGAGACTCACTCTAGACCCAAAGACAAAGTTGAAACAGACCCACCCTAACAAAAATGTAAATCCAAGCCTCCACATGCTCAAAGTGATCAGCCAATTATTTATCTGCTAATTAAAATAGAAATCAACATTCTCCAGAGGAAGACAAAGTATCTACAGCCTATTCTTCAAAATAGCCAGTGTACAATAAAAATTATCAGACACTTGAAGAAACTGGAAAATGTAACACATAGTTAAGAGAAAAAGCAGTCTTAGAAACTGACCCAGGGATGACCAGCTGTTGGAATTAGAAGGACTTAAAAGCAGGTATGATAAATATGCACAAGGAATTAAAAGAAAAGATGGTCAGAATAAGTGAATCGATGGAGAATTTCAGCAGAGAAATGGTTGGGGTTTGATCAAAGAAGTAAGTCCACTGCAAGTGATATGAATATAGGGTTTTATTCCAGGAGTTCCACATTATGAGACTGTCGTTTCTGGTAGAGAGGTCTGTGAGACTGCTGTCCCTGCATCTAGTGGTGAGCTTGAAGTCATCATAGGTCAGTAGGGCCAGCAGTTTGGAAGGAAAGCTGAATGAAATGCAAGGGAAAACAAGAACAAACGGAAACCCATGAGGAAAAATAGGAACCATGAGGACAACTAAAACCCACATCTGTCTCTTACTACCTCCAATCACAGTGGTATGGGTGATCTGCAAGAAAGAGAGAGTGCCCTTCACATGGAGCTAGACAATCACCAGGCTCAGATCTCAGGGAAACTGAAGGAAGAGGTCCAGGAGCAGCTGGGGAAGTTTTGATTCTGGTTGCTGCCCCATGCCAAGAAGGTAAGCCAACAGCTCAGAGCAAGCTGCAAGTGCTGGATATGCTGTACTGACCGTTAGCATGTAAAAGGGTTGCTGTTTCCCTTCTGCCTTATAAACCTCATGAAAACTTCTCTTTTGGCCAACCCAAGCTTGGGACCATACAGGGAAGTGAGTCTGGAAGTGTAGTTCCAGCTTAATTAATTTGACACAGTATAAAACTACCATAAGAACCAAGAAGAAAGTCTAAAACTGACAAGTACAATATCTGAAGTGAAATTTTTACTGGATGGGCTTATCAGCAGATTGCAGAAAAAAAAGGGACAGTGAATTTGAAGACACGTAAATAGAAATTATCCATTCTAAAGATCAAAGAAATTTTTGAAAATAATTATCCCTTGGTTATCTATGGTCTGACATATGTCCTTGGAGTCCCAGAAGAAGGGAGAAGGAATGAAGCAGAAAGTATTTGAAAAAAGAATGCTCCAAATATCTTGAGCATTGTGAAAGACATCACCCAACAGATATAAAGATTTCAGCAAATCCCAAGCAGGATAAAAAGAAAAAGAAGTCACACCTAGGCTCACCATAATACACCTGCTGAAAATCAAAGATATGGGGAAATCCTAAAAGAAGTTAGAGGAAAAACAATAATAGAACGATGGCTGGCTTCTCATCAAAAACAATAAAATAAAATTTTTTAATGCCAAAAGAAAAAAAACTGTCAACCCAAAAGTCTATGTATGGGGAAAATAGCCTTCCAAAAAGATGTGTATTTAGATATTTTCTTATAAAAAATAGAACAGAGTTGATCACTGTCAGACCTGCACTATTAACAAATGCTTAAGGAAGTTCTTTACGCTGAAGAAAAATGACACAGATGGAAACTCAGGTCTATATGAGGAAACAAACAGCTCTGGAAATGGTAAATGTGCACATTAATATGACTTTTTTTTAACTGCTCAAAAAACCAACTATGTTAGGCAAAAATTTTGACCTTGTATTGTAGGGTGTATAACATACACAAGTGGAAGATACATGGCAACAATAGCACATGGTGGGGTTATCCCAAGAATGTAAGGCTAATCTGACATTCAAAAAAGTCAATCAGGAAAAAAAAAAAGTCAATCAGGGTAATTCATTACATTAACAGAATAAGAGAGAAACACCATATGGTCATCTCAATAGATGCTGAAAAAGCATTTGACAAAATTTCACTGGAAACAAAAGGAAACTTCTTCAATCTGATAAAAGGCATTTATGAAAAGGCTAACTTTAAATGATGGAATATTAAACATTTTTTCCCTTAAAGTGTGAACAAGGGAAGGATATATGCTTTCTCCACCTCTGTTCAACACTGCACTGGACCCTGCCAGGATCTGTCCTTGCCATAAGGCAAGGAAACAAAATAAAAGGCACAAAAATTAGAAAGGAAGAGGTAAAACTGTCTGGATTCACAAACAAGATGATTGTTTACATAGAAAATTCTAAGAATCTGCAAAGCAACTACTAGAACTAACAGGTAAATTTAGCAGGTTGACAGAACACGAGGTCAATGCTATAAAAATCAATTGTATTTTATATATATGTATATATATATACACACACACATATACATATATATTTATTTCCAATTGTCCAATACTATAAAAATCAATTGTATTATTTAGTTATTTAGTTATTTATTTCCAATTGTCAGCAAACAATTGGAAATAAATTATTTTCAAGTTCCAATTTCAATAGCATCAAACAACATAAAATACTTAGGAATAAATTTAACGAAGTGGTAAATGGCCTCTACACTGAAAACTACATAATGCTGCAGAAAGAATGTCAAAAAAATTAAATGAATAAAAAGATATAACCATGTTTACAAGTTGTTATCAATATTGCCATACCATCCATTCTCCCCAAACTGATCTGTGAATCCAACATAATCCCAATCAAAATTTGAATGGACTGCAGGAGACAGTGATTCTAAAATTTATATGAGGACCTAAAATGCCCAAACAACCATGAAAAATGAAAACAAATTCGGATGATTTGTACTACATGATTTCAAAACTGACTATAAAGCTACAGTAACCAAGCAGGGGTATTGACAGAAGAATAGATAAAGGGATAGAGAATCTGGAAATAAACTCTCATGTTTAGCAACTGATTTTCAACAAAGACAGCTTGTCAAATCAATGAAAAAGGAAAATCTTTTTAACAAGTGGTGCTAGAACTACTGAAAAAATGTATGAAGAAAAAAAAAACAGTGAGCCATATCTCACACCACATAGAAAAGTTAGAGATGGATCATAGTCTTCAAGGTAAGCTAAAACTGTAAGTCTTCTACAAGAAAACATAGGAGAAAATCTTTACAACCTGAAGTTATCCGAAGATTTCTTAGACAAAACACCAAGAGCACCAAACATAAAATAAAATTTGATACACTGGACTTCATCAAAAGTAGTAAGTTCTGCTCATTAAAAGACACCATTAAGAAAATGAAAAAGTAAGGCCCAGACTGTGTGCAGAATACATAAAGAGCCCCTACAGATTGTTAACAAGAACGCTAACAACCCAATTTTTAAAAATGGGCAAAATACTTGAGCATTCACAAATGAAGATATACACATGACCAATAAGCACATGAAAACATGCTTTGTCAATCATCGAGGAAATGCAAACTCAAACTGCAATCAGATTCCGTTCCATACCCTCCACTAAAATTTAAGGGACTGACCAATGAGTGTAAAGGCAAGCTCGTGTCCCACACATCGGAGTTCTACTCGGCAAAAGAAGGAAACACACTGCCAACACACGCAACAACACAGACGGATCTTAAAGACGTTATGTTGTGCAAAAGAAGCCAGACCCAAAGGAGCACACACCGTGAGAACAGGCAAACCTAATCTAAGGTGGTAGAATTCAGAACAGGGTTCACCCTTGGAGGAGGCGTGGGGATGGACTGGAAGGAGGCAAAGAGATTTTAGAGGAGGCAAATACTCCATATCTTGATTGGGGAGGTAACTACATGGCTGTATACGTTTACCAAAACTACTGGAAGAATACACTGAAGATCTGTGCATTTTGCCTTTTTTCTTTAATAAGTAAAAAAAAGGAAAAATTAAAAAGATGATCTCCAGTTCAGACACTCAAGCCAGCCCCACATTGGAACACAGGGCTCCCAAGGTTCTGACAGCCCCGCTGGCTCCTGACTGCCCGGGGACTCTGGGAGGGAGGGACACTGCAGAGAGGACCTGACCGGGGCACGGGAGGCAGGAGGGCAGAGTGTGGGATGAGGCCAGTGCTGGAGAACGGTTCATTCGGGCTTGGTCTAAAACTGGTTTCCTATAGAAACAAACTCTTTTGTGCCACCCCACTCCTGCCGTGTCCCCTTCTGACATGTTCCTCTCATTTCCAAACTGAAAGAGAAGCCAGAAGAAGTGAAGGGAATAAGAACAACCTGTGGCTTTCCCAAAGGCGTACACAGACAGGACGACCCACAGAGCCTCAGAGCCCAGAGCACATCCTGTTCTTCCCCGGACCCACCCCCATCCATGGGAAACACCCTCACAGCCTCACAGCCACCTTAGGCCCCGCACAGGTGCTGCTGTTAGTTCCGCCTTACAAACGAGCGCTCCAGTGCTCAGAGAAGCGAAGCAGCTCAGCCAAGAGCACACAGCCTGTAAGAGGCGAGCTGGCCTTCAATCCACGTCTGCCTGGTGCCCAGCCCCCGCTGTGCCCTCCCCGATGCCCTCACTTACACAGACTCAACAGAAGCCCCAAACATGGCAGCTTTGCAAGGAAAAAGAAGGTGTGATGTGGCGCTGGGAGAGGTTTCATGGAGGGACCGGTGGCCCCCCCCAGCTCTATTCCAGAAAGGGGGAGGTTGTAGGCGGGTTACACACCAGCTGGCAGCCTCCTCTCGGGTGTCCACGCTGTCCTGCACGGCCCAATACAGTAACCACGAGCCACGAGCCACACTATCTAAATTTCAATGTATATTAACTCAGTTAACTAAAATGTAAAGCTTCGGTTCCTCGGTCGTGCATTTCAAGTGATAGCCACACAGGGCTAGCGGCCAGTTTCTAGGGCAGCACAGGGGCAGATGTTGGTTCCTTCTTCAGGCAGCCCCCGTGGCCGCAGCTTTCGGGGCCTGGCGGTGGTCCTGCCTATGGCGTCCACCATAGGTGAGGCGTGTCCGTGGTGGTCGGAGGTGAGGGGTCAGAGGTGAGGGAAGAGGCCCAGAGGCGACGAAACCCCAAGGCACTGGGTGAGGAGGTAGGTGGCCTGGTCAGGCGCTCCTCTCTCCAGCAAACACCCTTTTCTTTCTTTCTTTTAGAAGAGAGTTCTTTTCCTGACCAACGATTACTTCTTCACAGACATCAGTGACACACCTTTCAGGTGAGGGGCCCACGTTTTGTGTGGAAGGGGGAGGGTGGTTGGAACACAAATACCAACAACTCAGGGCAGAACTTTCAGGTCTGGGGAATGAATTTACTCATTGGCAATTTTTGTGGTAACAGAAAAAACCCCAGGTTTTCCTTCAAGAAACTCGAGGTCTAGAAACTCGAGGTCTAGACCTGCTTTGCCAGTGAATCCTAATGTGCAGGTGTGGAGCCGGACTGCCTGGGTTGGGTCCCATCCCCACCTCTAGCAGGCTGTGTGACCTTAGTCAAGTTACTCAACTGCGCTTTGCCTTGGATTCTTGCTTGTAAAAGGAGGCTAAAAATAGTAGCTCTTTCTTTATGGTTGGTGAGGATAAAGGACATAATCCACTTAAAGATCTTAAAGCAATGCAATGTAAGCGATGGCAAGATGAAAGAATGAGTTTGAAAATGTCTTAGGTTCCTTCCAACTGTATTCAGTTTGAGGCATTATACAGATTAGGGAACAAATAGCCTTTATCTTTGAATTACCTCATTTCTCAATAAAGTGTGGTGCTCAGCCTAGATAGCTCATTAGAATACCTGAGGAATTTTGCAAAATTGCCAATGCCCCAAACCAGTAGACTCAGAATTTCTGGGATGGGGCCCCAGCACTAGTATCTTTTAGAGCTCCCCAAGTAATTCAGATATTCAGCGAATATTAAAAGCAGTATTCTACCAGGAGAGAGAGGAAGGCATCATGGGGTTCACCAGGCAGGAAAAGACTCTCCTATTTGTGCGACTCCATGAGACATAGAAACCTCTCCACAATTCAGGAGGTCCCTGAGAGGTTTGGGATGAATCTTGACTAAAATGGGAGCCGAGGGGGCTCCTGGCCTATAGAACGTACAGGGTCCTTCTCAGGAAGGATGAAAATAATAGAACAGTTTTAGAGGGGACAACCTGCAAGGCCAGGGGCAAAAACGGGGGGCTTGGCATGCAGGCCACTTGTTGGTGCAGAAAGCTCACAAACTTCAAGTCACTGTAGGGAAGGATATGGGCTGGGCGCTGCTTGGCCCTTGCTCTTGCTGAGCATGTGCGTTCTCTGTTCTTCCCACAGCCTGGGAGTGGTGCTGTCCCGGGGCCATGGAGAATACGTCCTCCTGGGGAACACATCTGTGGAAGATGGTGGGTCTGTGCCAAGTACTGATGGGCAGTGTAGAGGGAAACGTAGATTCTCCTGGGACACCGAGCAGGGCCAACCCAGGGCAGAACCAGAGCCTCCCAGGTCCCAGATTTGAGAGCAGACTCTCAGAGCAGGACTGCCTGGCAAGGAGGGGTCTGTGTGGTCTGCAGGATCTGCCAGTCAGCTGTCAAAGCCGGGAAAGCCTAGGACTTGCCATCGTATAAAGCTTTGCTGGACCAGAGGAGGTGGGCTCTAGGGGATGTGTTTCTCTGCACAAAGCTGAACTTTACCTGTCAGAAGGCATGACAGAGGAGGCGGGGAAGAGCAAATGAGCAAATCTGCAGGAGCTGGCTAGGACTGCCACACCAAAGCACCCCAGACTGGTGGGCTTAAATACCAGAAATATGTTCTCTTGCAGTTCTAGAGGCCGTGCCCCCTCCGAAGCCTCCAGGGCAGGATCCTTCCTGGCCTCGCCAGCTCCTGGTAGCCCCAGGCATTCCTTGACTTGTAGCTTCTGTCCTCATCACAGGGTTTCTCCCCCTGTGGGTCTCAAATTTAACCTTGCAGAAGGACACCAGGCATACTGGGTTGGGGCCCACCCTAACAGCTTCATCTTCACTTGACTACATCTGCCAAGACCCTATTTCCAAATAGGGTCACATTCACAAGGACTGAGGTTCATACTTCAACATATCTTTCTGGGGGACACAACTCAACCCATAGCAAGGAGCTTACGGGACATGAACTGAGAGGGGCCGTGAGAAACCGGGGGAAAAGTGGGAGAAGGGCCCCACCCTCCCTAACCCAGCCTGTTCTTGACTTCCGGCTGCCTGAGCACCTTGAGAGCACAAAACCAATATCTAGAGCTCAGGGATGTCTCAGGAAGTCTTGGGACGGTGTGGCCACAGTTCTGTCTAATGGCCACATTCTGTCCTTTCTTCCTTTATCGTCTCTTGAGTGCATCTCATGTGTCCATCTCTCTGCCACCACCCTAGTCATTGTCACCTCTCTCCTGAACAATCACAGCTGATCTCCCCGCCTCTTCCTTCCTGTAAATCTCTGCCAGAGGAACCTATCTAGAAATGCCAGATCAGATTGTGTCACTCACTGCTAAAGGACCTTCAGTGGCCTTCTGGGTTTTTTTTTTTTTTTTTTAGTCATTTCTCCAGGCACTAAGCTTCAGAGTCTTCCCATGTGCTGTGCTCTCCCCTGAAATGCTCTCCTCTCCAGGGCCCACCCTCTTATCCCAGCTAACTTGGACCCACTCTTCACATCCTGATGTAGATGTCACTTTTCTGGGAGCTGTCCCTGGCAGACCCCCTGTGCCCAGCCACATGCTACCATGTGACCCCTGCATTCGCCCTTTCAGAACACACGTCCGTGATGTTGGACCTCTCTCCTTCTCTGTCTTCCACTGTCCCCAAAATGACCAAACTCCCTGGGCCTCCCTGGTGCTTTCTTGAGGACTGAGTAGGTGCTCAGTGCTCAGTAGGGCATTTGTTCCTTCACTCATTCAACCCACACACATGCAGTGAGCACACGGTTAGTGTAGGTGTAGCATGAGGCTACAGAGATTACACAAAACATACATGGACATGGCCTATCTCTGGGTTTTTCTTTTGACGGACCATTTAGCTCAGTTGGGTACAATGAAGCCAATGAAGCCGAAATCACTAGTTTCAAAGTATTAGCTCCTTTCAGAGAGATCCTAATAGGTGGGATTTGGACATGAGGCAATGGGAAGAAAAAGCATTTCAGGAAGCAGGAGCAACATGGACAAAGGCATGGTCTGTACAAACCCAGCACCAGCCTATCAGTTGAGTCCCTACTCTGAGCTAAGAATAAGGAAGAATAAAACAGCCCTTCCCTGGAGAAGCTTCCTGGCAGTTGTTTGTAAGCATTTCAGGTGCATATCCTCACAACAGTGACTGAGCATCGTACTGAGTGTGAGCTTTGGTTTCAGGCCTGCACGACTTGCTTCACCCAGATTTGACCCTGGCCAGTGATTGGTAAGTGGGAAAGTTGCTGTACACAAGGAGTAGAGAATGGGAGGGAGAAAGATGGAATTTTCTTGAGGTGACATTGACTTTCCTGGGCTCCAGGATCTACTGCATCACAGATATCGACCCTGACCACCGAAAGCTCAGCCAGCTGGAAGCCATGGTCCGCTTCCTGACCGGGGAGGACCCGGATCTAGAGTGTAAGTGCCGGCCCTGCTCATGGAGGACTTCGTTTTCTTTTCTTTTTTCTTCTTTTCTTTTCTCTTTTCTCCTTTCCTTTCCTTTTTTTTCAAAATTTAACTAGATATGAGTTTTAATATGACACTTATCAAAAATTGTATAAACAAATTTAAAGTGAAATCAGAAAAAAGTACACTAACCTTGATGGGTAAGGTCTCGATGTGTTTTGTTTAAGTGCTTAATTACTGACATTTTATTATTATTATCATTATCGACCTTTTTTATTCAAGCATAATTAATATACAGTGTTCTATTAGTTTCAAGTGTACAGTATAGTGATTCAGCAATTCTATTCATTACCCAGTGCTCATCACAATAAGTGTACTCTTAATCTCCATCACCTGTTTCCCCCTTCCTCCCACCCACTTCCCCTCTGGTAACCATCAGTTTGTTCTCTGTAGTTAAGAGTCTGTTTTTCGTCTGTCTCTTTTTTCTTCGTTTGTTTTGTTTCTTAAATTCCACATATGAGTGAAATCATATGGTGTTTGTCTTTCTTTGACTGACTTATTTCACTTAGCATTATACTCTAGATCCAGCCGTGTTGTTGCAAATGGCAAGATTTCACTCTTCTTCAATGGCTGAGCCACTGAGGAACTTACTGCCAAGTAGCTTTATCCCTCAAACTCACCCATGGCTTAGGGAGATTTTCAAAGAAAAAGGCAGAGCCAGCCTCACTCTGGGGCCAAGAAGTTGCCTGTGTTCCTGGCACTGTGGCAGCATGAGTGTATCCCCAAGTCAGGGACCAGGATCACTTTGAGTGTCTTCCACCTGGGTACCAGTAGGGCTCCAAAGAGACACACAGTGTAAGGGCACCAGCCTGCCCATAGATCTGTCCCTACCACCACCTAGCAGTGGGCCCCAAGCCAGTAGCTGGTGCTCTGTACCCCACAGTCCTCATCTCAGCAAAGGAGAGCATTCCACCAGGTGGTGTCTTGTAGCCTGTGGTCTGTGAGTGTTTTCCAGTGCCTGGTTCTCAGGCTAACCTTAAATTTCCCAACACAGGTGCAGGTGGTGAAATCACAGGGCCACACCCTCAGCAGGGTCCCTCTTCTTCCTCTTCAGAAGAGAAACAGGTCATGCTGATACATAAGTGTCACCCCCAAGGAAGACTTTGCCTCCCATGCTGGCCCAACAGGGCACTCATTTGTGCATTCATTCATTCATTCCGTCAGTAAATCTGTACTGAGCATGTACTCTGTGCCAGGCCTGAGGTAGGCACTGAAGCTACAGAGATGGCCCAAACAGACGAGACGCTTACTCTCAGGGAGTTCGTAATCTAGTGGGGAAACCACACAATAAAGACTCAAGCATGTGCGTGTAGATGTAGGGTATTCCAAATTTTGGTAAGTGCCATGAACAGGATGCTGTATGGGATCCATTATAGTGCCTAACTCTGTCAGACCATGTTACTTATGCTGAGGATGAAAAAGAGCCACCCGAGTGCCTTCATAGGTGCAGGATCTGCTTTGGGGGTGATGGAAATTGTGGACCTGGACAGAGGTGATGACTGCACATCATTGTGAATGTACTCAGTGCCACTGATTTGTATACTTCATTTTTTAAAAGATTTTATTTATTTATTTGACAGAGAGAGAGATAGTGAAAGCAGGAACACAAGCAGGGGGCATGGAAGAGGGAGAAGCAGGCTTCCCGCTGAGCAGGGAGCCCGATGTGGGGCTCAATCCCAGGACCCTGGGATCACGACCTGAGCCGAAGGCAGATATTTAACGACTGAGCCACTCAGGTGCCCCTGATTTGTATACTTTAAATTGGTTGATTTTGTTACCTAGATCTCACCTCAGTAAAAGTAAATACTTTTTTTAAAAAAGAGAGAGGGAGGAGGGGGGAAAGATGGTGGAGGAGTAGGGGACCCTATTTCAACTGGTCCCCGGAATTGAGCTGGATATCTACCAGACCACTCTGAGCACCCACTGAGATGTAAGAAGATCTGGATCTCTACAAACAGAATATCGCAGGCGGTTGGTTTTGAGGTACGAAGCGGGGAGCCGTGATTCTGCGGGCAGATATCGGAGGATAAACGGCAGCGGGAGGGTGCCTGGCCGTGGGGATCCTGCACCGCCGGTGAGTGACAGCCTCGCGCGCTGCGGACGGGGCACAGACTCACAGACTGGTAGCGTTGGGAAGGACTTTAGGGCAGCCCCCGGGGTGGAAAACCAGACCGGCGGGGTCCCGCGCACTCGAACCGCAGCCTCCCAGACAGAAACCCAGAGCGACGGTCACGCGCACGTGATCTGCAGCCTCCGAGACGGAAACCCAGTGCGCCGGGGTCCTGCCGGTGAACTGCAACCCCCGGGGGTGGAAACCCCAAGCGGTGGAGTCGCGCGCGTGCGAACTGGGAGCGGCTGGCAGTTTTAGAATCACAAAGGGCAGAGACGTGCCCCGACCTGGAGGCAGGACTGGGAGCGCTATGGAGGGGCGCACAACCCAGGCCGCTGCAGTTTATAGCAGCACTGACAGAAATGGAGACGGTGTGGCCTGGAGAGCTCACTGAAGAACAGACTGCAGTCTCTCTGCTCTGAGGCAGAGGGTTGGAAATGGTCTCTTCTGCTCTGACTCGCGGAAGAGACGCGGAAAGCCGCCAGGGAAAGCCACCAGAGAACAAAAGCCCCAAAGACTGATTCCCACTGAGCCCATCCCCCGCCACAGGGGCGCAGGGCAACTCCGCCCAAACAGGGTTGCCTTAGTAACAGCGCAGCAGGCCCCTCCCGCAGAAGACAGGCTGGGAAAACAAGAGGCCAGCAACCCTAAGGTCCCAAGAAAACAGGTGCATCTTGCTTGGGCTCTGGTCAATAATTTGGACTCTATACATTCCCTCAAACACCCATCAACAGAATGACTAGGAGGAGGAGCCCCCAAAACAGAAAAGACTCAGAGATTATGACTTATGCTGCAGATTTACAAATGGATGCAGATATAACCAAGATGTCGGAGATGGAATTCAGGCTAGCAATTGTGAAGACAATGGCTAGAATGGAGAAATCGATTAATGGCAACGTAGAGTCTTTAAGGGCAGAAATAAAAGGTGAATTGGCAGAACTTAAAAATGCTATCAATGAGATCCAATCCAGTCTAGATAATCTAACAGCTAGGGTAACTGAGACAGAAGAGAGAATAAGCGACCTGGAAGCCAATATAATAGATAAAAAGGGAAAAGAGGAGGCCAGGGAAAAAGAACTCAGAATCCATGAAAATAGAATCAGAGAAATAAGTAACACCATGAGGCGTTCCAATGTCAGAATAATTGGAATCCCGGAGGGAGTGGAGAGAGAGAGAGGGCTAGAAGATGTATTTGAGCAAATCATAGCTGAGAACTTCCCTAATCTGGGGAATGAAACGAACATTCGAGTCCTAGAGGCAGAGAGGACCCCTCCTAAGATCAAGGAAAACAGGCCAACACCCCGGCATGTAATAGTAAAACTTGCAAATCTTAGAACCAAGGAAACCATCTTAAGGGCAGTTAGGGGGAAGAGAGTCCTTACGTACAGAGGGAGGAACATCAGAATAACATCAGACCTATCCGCAGAGACCTGGCAAGCCAGAAAGGCCTGGCAAGACATATTCAGGGTACTAAATGAGAAGAACATGCAGCCAAGAATACTTTATCCAGCAAGGCTTTCATTTAGAATGGATGGAGAGACGCAGAGCTTCCACGACCAGCAGAAGTTGAAAGAATATGTGACCACTAAGCCGGCCCTGCAAGAAATATTAAGGGGGGGGGTCTATAAAAGGAGAAAGACCGCAAGGGTGATCTACAACAGAAATTTACAGGGACAATCTATAAAAACAACGTCTTCACAGGCAACATGATGACAATTAATTCGTATCTTTCAATAATCACTCTCAACGTGAATGGCCTAAACGCTCCCATAAAACGGCACAGGGTTGCAGATTGGATAAAAAGACAGGACCCATCCATATGCTGTCTACAAGAGACTCATTTTGAACCTAAAGATACATCCAGACTGAAAGTGAAGGGATGGAGATCTATCTTCCATGCCAGCAGACCTCAAAAGAAAGCTGGGGTAGCAATTCTTATATCAGACAAATTAGATTTTAAACTAAAGTCTGTAATAAGAGACACAGAAGGACACTATCATTCTTAAAGGGTCTATCCAACAAGAAGATCTAACAATTGTAAATATCTATGCCCCCAACATGGGAGCAGCCATCTACATAAGCCAACTGTTAACCAAAATAAAGAGTCATATTGATAACAATACGTTAATTGTAGGAGACCTCAATACGCCACTCTCAGCAATGGACAGATCATCTAAGCAGAAAATCAACAAGGAAACAAGAGCTTTGAATGATACATTGGACCAGATGGACCTCATAGATATTTACAGAACATTCCATCCTAAAACAACAGAATACTCATTCTTCTCGAGCACACATGGAACTGTCTCCAGAATAGGAGAAAAGTCTTGGCTGCCAAGACTGAAACAGGAAGAAATTGACAACCTGAATAGGCCAATAACCAATAAAGAGATTGAAGCAGTGATCAAAAACCTCCCAAAAAACAAGAGTCCAGGGCCTGATGGATTCCTGGGGAATTCTACCAAACATTCAAAGAAGAAATAATACCTATTCTACTGAAGCTGTTTCAAAAAATAGAAACAGAAGGAAAACTTCCAAACTCATTCTATGAGGCCAGCATTACCTTAATCCCCAAACCAGGCAAAGACCCATCAAAAAGGAGAATTTCAGACCGATATCTCTGATGAATATGGATTCCAAAATCCTCAACAAAATCCTAGCTAATAGGATCCAACAATACATTAAAAGGATCATCCACCACGACCAAGTGGGATTTATCCCCGGGATGCAAGGGTGGTTCAACATTCACAAATCAATCAATGTGATAGAACACATTAATAAGAGGAAGGAGAAGAACCATATGGTCCTCTCAATTGATGCAGAAAAAGCATTTGACAAAATACAACATCCTTTCCTGATTAAAACGCTCCAGAGTATAGGAATAGAGGGAACATTCCTCAAGCTCATAAAATCCATCTAGGAAAAACCCACAGCAAATATCATCCTCAATGGGGAAAAGCTGAGAGCCTTTCCCTTAAGATCAGGAACACGTCAAGGGTGCCCACTCTCACCACTGTTGTTCAACATAGTACTAGAAGTCCTAGCAACAGCAATCAGACAACAAAAAGAAATAAAAGGTATTCAAATTGGCAAAGAAGAAGTCAAACTCTCTCTTTTCGCAGACGACATGATACTTTATGTGGAAAACCCAAAAGACTCCACCCCCAAATTACTAGAATTCATCCAGCAATTCAGTAATGTGGCAGGATACAAAATCAATGCACAGAAATCAGTTGCTTTCTTATACACTAACAACGCAACTGTGGAAAGAGAAATAAAGAAACGATTCCATTTACAATAGCACCAAAAACCATAAGATACCTCGGAATAAACCTAACCAAAGAGGTAAAGGATCTATACGCTAGGAACTACAAAACACTCATGAAAGAAATTGAAGAAGACACAAAAAGATGGAAAAATATTCCATGCTCATGGATTGGAAGAATAAACATTGTTAAAATGTTTATGCTACCCAGAGCAATCTATACCTTCAATGCCATTCTGATCAAAATTCCAATGACATTTTTCAAAGTGCTGGAACAAACAATCCTAAAATTTGTATGGAATCAGAAAAGATCCTGAATCGCCAAGGAGATGTTGAAAAAGAAAAACAAAGCTGGGGGCATCACGTTGCCCGATTTCAAGCTATATTACAAAGCTGTGATCACCAAGACAGCATGGTACTGGCACAAAAACAGACATACAGACCAATGGAACAGAATAGAAAACCCAGATATGGACCCTCAACTCTATGGTCAAATAATCTTTGACAAAGCAGGAAAAAACATGCAATGGAAAAAAGACAGTCTCTTCAATAAATGGTGCTGGGAAAATTGGACAGCCACATGCAGAAGAATGAAACTCGACCATTCTCTAACACCATTCACAAAGATAAACTCAAAGTGGATGAAAGACCTCAATGTGAGACAGGAATCCATCAAAATCCTAGAGGAGAACATAGGCAGTAACCTCTTTGACATCGGCCACAGCAACTTCTTTCAAGATACATCTCCAAAAGCTGGTGAAACAAAAGCAAAAATGAACTTTTGGGACTTCATCAAGATAAAAACATTCTGCACAGCAAAGGAAACAGTCAACAAAACAAAGAGGCAACCCACAGAATGGGAGAAGATATTTGCAAATGACACTACAGATAAAGGGCTGGTATCCAACATCCATAAAGAACTTCTCAAACTCAACACCCAAAAAACAAATAATCAAGTCAAAAAGTGGGCAGAAGAGATGAACAGACACTTCTCTGAAGAAGACATACAAATGGCTAACAGACACATGAAAAAATGTTCATCATCATTAGCTATCAGGGAAATCCAAATCAAAACCACACTGAGATACCACCTTACACCAGTTAGAATGGCAAAAATGGACAGGGAAAGAAACAACAAACGTTGGAGAGGTTGTGGAGAAAGGGGCACCCTCTTACACTGTTGGTGGGAATGCAAGTTGGTACAGCCACTTTGGAAAACAGTGTGGAGTTTCCTCAAAAATTTAAAAATAGAGCTACCCTATGACCCAGCAATTGCACTCCTGGGTATTTACCCCAGAGACACAGATGTAGTGAAAAGAAGGGCCATATGCACCCCAATGTTCATAGCAGCAATGTCCACAATAGCCAAACTGTGGAAAGAGCCGAGATGCCCTTCAACAGATGAATGGATAAAGAAGATGTGGTCCATATATACAATGGAATATTACTCAGCCATCAGAAAAGATGAATACCCAACTTTTACATCAACATGGATGGGACTGGAGGAGATTATGCTAAGTGAAATAAGTCAAGCAGAGAAAGTCAATTATCATATGGTTTCACTTATTTGTGGAACATAAGGAATAGCATGGAGGACATTAGGAGAAGGAAGGGAAAAATGAAGGGAGGGAAATCGGAGGGAGAGATGAACCATGAGAGACTATGGACTCTGAGAAACAAACAGGGTTTTAGAGGGGAGGGGGGAGGGGGAATGGGTTAGCCCGGTGATGGGTATTAAGGAGGGAACGTACTACATGGAGCACTGGGTGTTATACGAAAACAATGGATCGTGGGTCACTACAACAAAAACTAATGATGTATTGTATGGTGACTAACATAACATAATAAAATTAAAAACTAAAAAAAAAAAAGAGAGAGAGAGAGGGAAAAGAGCTACCCATGCAAACAGTAGGGGGGGAAGCATCCAGACCAAGAGCCACCCATGAAAAGAGTAGGGGGGAAGCATCCAGACCAGGAGCCACCCATGCAAAGAGTAAGGGGGAAGCATCCAGAGCACATAAGCTCTGAGGCAAATTCAAATTCACAGACCTGGCAAAGGCCAGTGTGTTGGGAGGGTGGTGATCAAGTTGCAGACAGATGGCAGCAGAGAGGAGAGGTGGCCGGGGCTCAGGGCAAGGGCTGATGTCATTGAGGGGTTCTAATCTCACAGAATACCGGAACTGGGAAGAGCCTTAGAAATCACTTAGACCTAGTCACATATTGTTTGGGATTGAAGATGTGAAGGCTGAGAGAAGCAACACGACTTCCTCAAGCTCACATAGATGGTTTTACGAGTCCCAGACCCGTGTTTATGAGGCACAGCCCATTCCCTAAGTCCAGGGTTCCTCGCAAGGGCAGATGAGCTGTGTTCATCATCATGGAGGAAATAAGTGGTTTGGTCTTTTATTTTGCCTCCAGGCGACGAGGAGCTGGTGCGGGAAGTACTGCTTGACGCGGTGGTGACAGCCCCCATGGAAGCCTACTGGACAGCGCTGGCTCTCAACGCCTCTGCGTACGTATGTCCAGGGCGGGGCTGAGGGTCCTGAGAGGGGAGGGGGCTCCAGCCCCAGGATTCCCTTGGCTGAGTCAGGGTCCCTCCCACTCCCTGGCTGGCAGCTCAGGAGACAACCGGATCCAAGACGAACATGATGACAGTGGGAAGCCGTTGGGGAAGTGAGAACTACCTCCACACGGCCCCGGTCAAGCAGGCACTTGGTACAGCTTCCACACCGCACACAAGCTGCTGCTCTCCCCCCTGGAAAAACACAAAGTGCAGGTCTCCGGGGCAGGAGTCCAGATCCCCCACCCACACTGCAGCAGCCCCATTCCAAGAACACCTGAGTCTGGGCTGGAGCTGCGTGAGCCCCTTCACCAAGAGCCCTGGTAAAAGTAGTTCACGTAGATCAGGACCTGGTTTCCAGCAAGTAAGGTCAAGACAAGACAACTATATTTACCTAGTGCTATCATGTTTTTTGGACAGGTAGAAAGAAGAAATGAATGGCGTGTGTGCGTGTGCATGTGTGTGTGTGTGTGTGTGTGTATGAGCGCACATGCGTGTTGGGAGGGTGCTAGAAACTAATGAGGTCAAGAATACAGCAGACTACATCTTGTTCCTGAATAGGAAGATTCAACATTAGCATCATAAAGATGTCAAACCTCCCCTAGACACTCAAGTTAATTAATCTATCCTAATGAAAACAACAGAATTTTATACGAAACAATCACCTATTTAAAAAAGCAAGACGCAGAACGCTGTGCACAATGTGATACTATTTCTATAAAATGGAGGCAAACCATGGCATATCTGTACATGTGTATATATAAAACATCTATGAAAGGCCAAATAGGAAAGAGTTCTCATTGGTTGCTTCTCATTAGAAAACTGAGTAACTGAAACAGGGATGGAAGGACACTTTTCACTGTATAAATTTTTGGTACAATTTTGAACCATGTGAATGTATTACCTCTACAAAATTAAATAAAAACTAGAGAGCAAAAAAAGAATACAGCAGGCCAAGCACTGTTCTGAGTACTTGGTGTACATTAACCTAGTGAGCCTCATAACCACCTTACAATATAGGTACTATTGTTATCCCCATTTGACAGATGAGGAATCCAAGGCAGAGTGAGATAAGCAACTTGCCCAAGGTCGTATGCCTCATAAGAGGCGAAGCTGGAATCAAAACCAGGCAGCCTGGTTCTGGGATCTAGGGGATTGGATCACTGGTTTGGAGAGAAAGGGCATGATCTTCATCTTTCCAAGTTCAGAGATTAGCCAGAGACATTTTTAATTTTGAGAAACACTGAAGAACAAATATTCTTAACCAAGGTGTATATTAGAAAAGAAGACCTGGAGAATTAATATAAAATGGCATATTAATAAAGCTAAGGGGGAAAATAATACAATCACGCCCATAGATGCAGAAAAGACATTTGAACAAATATTAATATCCATGCGTGTTTTTAAAAACTAATCAATACAATTAAAATTGACCAGGGGTGCCTCGCTGGCTCAGTTGGTATAGCATGCAAGTCTTGATCTCAGGGTTGTAAATTTGAGCCACACATTGGGTGTAGAGATTACTTAAAAATAAAAATCTTCAAAAAAAAAAATTGACCTAAACCTGAAAGTCAACATCTGAATGGGGCTAGAGGTTCTCTCAACTAAAGACAGGACTAAGACAGGCATTCCCATATTCCTACTACTCTTTAACAAGGTTGGAAGGTATCAATCAGTGCAGCCAGACAAGAGAATGCACCTAGAAGCAATGAGAAGTGGAAAGGGTGAAGCAAATTATCTCTGTTTAAGAAGGTGATAAGATTGTATATCTGAAAGCCCTGAAAGAATTTATAGGAAAACTACTATAAACAATAAGAGAATTTAGTGAAGTAGCAGGATATAATATGAATATTCAAAAATTAACATCCTTTATGCAAAAAAAAAACTAGATAAAAAATATCATGTAAAAATATTCAAGAGGGCAAAAAATAAAATGTAATGAAAGCCCTAGGTATAAGACAAGATATGTCCTAAAACTTAATTAAGAAGAATTATAAAATACTCTTGGAAGACACAAGAGTTGACTTGAACAAATGGGGAGATATTCAGTGTTTTGGGGTAGGAAGAACCAACATCACAAAGACATTAATCCTAAATTAATCCCAATAAAAATATCATCAGTATTTCTCTGGATCCAGATAAATGGATTATAAAGTTTATTTGGAAGAATAGTCAAGAAATCCCTGAAAAAGAAAAGCAACAAAGGAAGTGTTGTCCTACCAACATATTAAAACATATGACAAAATCTCTATAATTTATAAAGTGTAGTATTGACACATGAATAGAAAGGCAGACCAAGGGGACAGAATAGAAAATCCAGAAATTCATCTAAATGCATGTGGAAAGACATCAAGTCAGACTAGGGGGAAATGGACTCTTTAATAACTAGTTTGAGAGCCATATGGAGAATGATAAAATTGTATTATTTCCTCACACCATACATCTGGATAAAGTCCAAATGACTCAGAGATTTAAATGTAAAAAAATAAAACCATATAAGTACTAAAAAGAAACCATGAGCCAATTGCTCTAAAATCTAGGAATTAGGAAACCTTTCCCAATGATGACTCAAAATTTAGAAGCAATAAGAGAATGACTGACAAATTTAACAGCATAAAAATGTTTATTTGGGAGCGCCTGGGTGGCTCAGTTGGTTAAGCGACTGCCTTCGGCTCAGGTCATGATCCTGGAGTCCCGGGATCGAGTCCCACGTCGGGCTCCCTGCTCAGCAGGGAGTCTGCTTCTCTCTCTGACCCTCCCCCCTCTCATGCTCTCTCTCTCTATCTCATTCTCTCTCTCAAATAAATAAAAATAAAATCTTTAAAAAAATGTTTATTTGGCAAAATAAAAACATGAGCAAAGTGAAAAGAGAAATGACAAACCAGAAAATGTTTGTAACTTATATAACAAATAAAAGCTTACTATTCCTACATTATATATCCATGATAAATGAAGAACTTCAAAAATAGAGAAGTAAAAACTCAGCCACTTTATAGGAAAAAGGACCAAGAAATATGGACAGTTCAGAGAACACATACAACTAGTCCTTACGTATATGAAAAAATGATCAGTCTAGCTCAATAAAAGGAATGCAAATTAAAACTCTACCAAGATTATGTATGTCACTCATCAGATTGATAACCGTCTAAGTTTATTGCCATGCATGGCTGGCAAAGCTGTGGGGAATCAGGCTTGTGTATATTGTCAGTGGGTATACAAAATGTTTCAAAGGCTATGGAGGAGAATTTAATAGTATCTAACAAATTACATATGCATTTACACTCTGACTCAGCAATACCACTTCTAGGAATGTATCCCAGAGATATACCAGTAAAAATAAGAAAGATACATACATGAGTTTTTTGTTACAGCTCCATTTATAACAGTGAAAGACAGAAAATAACCTAAATCCATCAGTAGGAGCCTAGTTAAATAAACCATGGTAGATCCACATAATGGAATACTATGTAACTCCAAAAAATGAGAAATCTATATACTGCAATGGAATGGTCTCACCAATGGAGAAAAGTGTATATAATACCCCACTATTTATTTATTTTATTTTATTTTATTTTTTTAAAGATTTTATTTATTTATTTGACAGAGAGAGACACAGCGAGAGAGGGAACACAAGCAGGGGGAGTGGGAGAGGGAGAAGTAGGCTTCCCGCTGAGCCGGGAGCCCGATGCGGGGCTCGATCCCAGGACCCTGGGACCATGACCTGTGCCGAAGGCAGACGCTTAACGACTGAGCCACCCAGGCGCCCCCCCACTATTTATTTTAAAAGAGGAGATACAAATGTATTTTCATAGTTACTTACACATATATAAACATAGATGCATGTATGTATATACATATGTGCACATATATTTTTTAATGGAACAATAAACAAGAAAACAAAAAAAGATTACTTTAGGCAGAGTGAAAGAACAGGGATGGAGACAGAGACAGGCTTATGAATATGCTTTATTTTGCATATTTGACTTTGACACCATGTAAATGCTTTATATCATTATAAAACAAGATTAGATTTTTAAAAATAAGCTCTAAAAATTTGAAAGCAAATGAAACAAATAAACATAGTTGTGTATCAAGTTCATGACATAATAACGTAGGTGAATTCTTTCAAGGGACTTGAAAACACAGAACCATAAACAATAAATAAATCAAAAACCTGTGTTCCATAACCACATTGCTAGAAACAATATTGGCACTGTTATTCTCAAACTATATAGATGGATAGAGCAAATAGTATTATGTTAATGTCATTAGGAACCAAGGTTTTCAGCAAACGAAAAAAGAGATGCAAATTTTTTAAATCAAAGATGTACTGCTGAATATGAATTGGAAATATCAATGAACTCATGACATATTTTCTCTGAAAGAAACAAAAAGGATATCCTGGCCCTGTCCACAGAAAAGACCAACCTCAATGAGCACTCCAGAGCAGGATCGTGGACTTTCAGTGTGCATATTAAGACATCCTCATTAAAATGAATCAGCAACCCTTGGAAAATGTCTGATTTCAGGACAGGGGCAGGAATTGTACAAAATGAGCCAGGAGCATCTTGTCATAACAAGAAGGAAGAATTTACTAAAGACTATCATGACGTTGTGCCAGGGGGACCCCAGAACCAACCTGAAGTGGTCTCACTGGTTAAAGGTGGGACAATTAGAGCAGCAAAAGTAATGACAACTACAATGGATTAAAACATAATGTGTTTAAATCCTGTGTTCATAATGACACTGAGGAGAAAAAAACCTTTTTAGTCATCTTCTCTACTACTTTTGAATAAAGAATTGCATCAGAGGTGCCTGGGTGGTGCAGTTGGTTAAGTGTCCAACTCTTGGTTTCGGCTCAGGTCATGATCCAGGGTCATGAGATTGAGCCCTGTGTCTGGCTCTGTGCTCAGTTCAGGGTTTGCTTAAGACTCTCTCTCCTGCTCGTTCTCATTCTCTCTCTCTCTTCTCAGATAAATAAATAGATCTTCTTTTAAAAATTGCTTTGGGGCGCCTGGCTGGCTCAGTTAAGTGTCTGCCTTCGGCACAGGTCATGATCCCAGGGTCCTGGGATTGAACCCCACATCGGGCTCCCTGCTCAGCGGGAAGCCTGCTTCTCCCTCTCCCACTCCCCCCGCTTGTGTTCCCTCTCTCGCTGTGCCTCTCTCTGTCAAATAAATAAATAAAATCTTTAAAAATTAAAAATTAAAAATTGCATCAGGAAGCTTTTTAGAGAAACAGTCACTTAGGCCCCAAACCCAGAAATTCTTGTTTCTACAACATCAGAGGGGGGCAGGCAGACCCTGTCTACATTTCCAGACCCTTTCCTCAGTGGTTTTCCAGACTGTAGATCAAGTGCTATAATCCAGCTCCAGGTGCTATCAGTTGAATGTCACATAGTACAGCCTTCTTCACAGAATCCCATTGGAGAAACCCCAATACCCACACAGCTGAGCCTTAATTAAAAAAAAATACTTCCCCTTGGCAATGCTTTGTGTCTTGCCTACCTCATACACTCACTAAAACCACTGATTTAAGTACTGAGAGAAATTGGGTAATAACCTGTAGCAAATTGGGCTAGGGGCATGAATATTAATAAAGTTAGAAGTAATTAAATAAAAGCCATATGTAACAAGCCCACACCTGATGTCATATTCAATGGTGAAAACAATGAAAAGCTGAAAGCTCTTCCTCTAAGATCAGGAACAAAGTAAGCATGTCCACTCTCACCACTGTTATTCCACATAGTAGTGGAAGTCCGAGCCATAGCAATTAAGCAAGAAAAAGAACAAAATGAAAAGGCGACCTACAAAATGGGAGAAAATATTTGCAAATCATATCTGATAAGGAGCTAATATCCAAAAAATGTAAAAAAAAAAAAAAAAAAACCTCACAACTCAATAGGAACAAAACAATCTGATTTTTTTTTAAAGGGCAGAGGAACTGAATAGACATTTTTCTAGAGGAAACCTACAAATGGCCAACAGATGCATGAAAAAGTTCTCAACATCAGTAATCATCAGAGAAACACAGATCAAAAACACAGTGAGGCATCACCTCACATGTTAGAATGTTATCCAAAAGACAAGAGACAACAAGTGTTGGCCAGGATGTGGAGAAAAGGGAAGCCTGTGCACTGTTGGTGGGAATGTGAATTGGTGCAGCCACTATGAACAACAGTTTGGAGGTTCCCCAAAAAGTTCAAAATAGAACTTCCATATGGTCCAACGACCTCACTTCTGATTATTTATCCAAAGGAAATGAAACCATTATCTTCAAGAGATAGCTACACCCCCATGTTCATTGCAGCATGATTTACAATAGCCAAGATAGGGAAACAACATGTTGTCGATGGATGCATGGACAAAGAGGATGTGGTGTGTGTGTGTGTGTGTGTGTGCGCGCGCGCGTGTGCAATGAAATATTATTCAGCTATGAGAAAGGAAATCCTGCCATTTGTGACCACCTAGATGAACCTGGAGGGCATTATGCTAAGAGAGACAAGCTGGACAGACAAAGACAAATACTACATGGCATCACTTATATGTAGAATCTATAAAAGAATAAAATAAAATTAAGTCAAATTCATAGAAACAGACAGAAGGAAAGTGATTGCTGTGGGCTGCTGGGGGAAGAGAGGTCAGCACATTCTTCCACCTGCAAGAGGAAGAAGGCCTGAGGATCTAATAAAACATGGTGACTGTAATTGATAACACTGTATTGTATAATCGAAATTAGCTGAGAGTAGAACTTAAATATTCTCATTCCCCCCAAAAAAAGATAAATACCTGGTATGATGGGTGTGTTATTTAACTAGATGGGAGGAACCCTTTCACAATGTATACATATATCAAATAACCATGATGAACACTTAAAAATCTTACAATTTTATGTCAATTTTATCTCAAAAAAGCTGAAATGTTAAAAAAAAAAAAAAGTAATGACTCCCATGCTGGTGCCATCATTGTGGAAATATGGCTTTGAGACCATGAGAAATATCAGTTACACTCCAGCTAGCTAATGGATTTTCTTTCTCCAGTCTTGGCAAGTTCCACAGGGTTCGCATAGGTGGATGTAGACCGTGTCTGCTTCTCCTCCTTTCCCATTTCAATAATAAGGTAAACATGTGAAAAGGGTTTTAAAACTGCAAAGTGTCCTATAAGTGTCGGTCATAAGAAGTTCCTGTTTCTGAGGTCCCAAAACAACATCTCTTTTCCTGAATTCCTGTGTCTTCCAAAGCCAATTCCCCCAAAACCTGCATGGACAAATTAGAAGCCAAAAAAAAAGTCAGAAAGGCAGAGGCCCAGCGGACCCCATTAACAAGGGAAGGTGCTGCCCAGGAAAGCTGGGTCTACCAGATATAACAAACATGATGTTCACAGTGGATGGCCAGGGCATGTGTGTGCAACCCCCTGAGTAACCAGTCTGCCTTTCCCCCGACCCCCACCCCAGGAAGATCAGGCCAGGCACTAGGAGAGACCTGCAGGTCTTCCCCGGGCTCCCAGTGCCCCCTTCCTAGATCTATTCGCTGCAGTGCCTGGTAATGACACCTGCTCTGTCTGCCTCACAGTGAGTCCGAGCAAGTGGTGGACATGGCCTTCCTGGGCACCCGGGCCGGCCTCCTCAGAAGCACCTTGTTTGTGGGCTCCGAGAAGGTCTCCGACAAGTGAGTCATGTTGTGCCCCCCGGGAGAGGGCTCCCTGCATGGTGTTCCCGTGGCATGTGGACGGGCAGAATCTCAGAGGCCAGGAGTGCACGGAGGGTGGAAGTATTGTGGTTTGCAGACTGGGAGAGTCAGAAAAGTAACCCTTCCACCAGGTTTAGATGCATCCTGGAGGTGTCCCCGAGAGAGGAGGGATAGTGGCCCAGTCAGGCAAGAGAGTGGCTGGGACACTAACGTTGGAAGGGTTAATCACTTCCACAAAAGGAAACCCAGAAGTTGTTTTCCCCCTTGGGACCAGTCTGTATGTGACAAGCTAAATCATTTGACTGTGTCCCCTCCTTTGTTGACAATTTACACATCCCCTAAGCCAGCAATTCTCAACTGGGGATGTCCCCACCCAAGGGACATTTGTCAATGTGTGCAGACATTTTTAGTTGTCACCGCTAGGGGATGGGGGCTTGCTACTGGCATCTAGTGAGCAGAGGCCAGGGATGGTATTAAACACCCTCACAAACATTGCCTGGCCCAAAATGTCAATAGTGCTGAAGCTGAGAGACCCTGCTCCCAGCAAAGCCTGGATTCTGGGAGACCCGCTTGCCAGGGTATCCTCCCCACTGAGTACTGCAGCAAAGGGAGGATGGAAGCCAGAGAAGGGGGCTGGGTGGGGTTGGTAGAGCAGAGCCACCTGTGGCTCACAAATCAGGAGACCCAAATAGGCAGAGGCCAGCAGGCACTTGGAGGAGAATGGCCGGGGGGGCACCCCACAGTCCTTGCCTCCCACCTGCTCACTGCTTCTCTCACTGAATCCAAGCACACTCAGCCATCTATGAGCTTCTTCCAGGATTCTGACAGATCCACGCTTGCTGGAAAGCTGAGGCTTTCTAGGAGAACAAATCAAGTTGCTTTTCTCTCTCCCCACCTCCCCTCACTCCCAGAAAGGTGAGCAGAGAACCCTCCACCTCGCTAACCCTTTCCATGGTCCAGTTAGAGACACAGCAAATGACTCAATGGACCAAATCTAGTGGGTAAACTGTAGATTCACCCAAAGGCCTTGAACAGTGTTAGGAACTGACCTCCCCACATTCATAACCCCTCCGGCTGGCCCCCCACTCGTACCTCCTCATCCCCTTAAACTTCCACCCCCACTCAGAAAATCGCATACCCATGTCATTGTCTCGCCAAAGTTGGACAGGGTGAACCACACCTGGCAGTATGAAGGGGGTAAAGCATCCTTAGCAGTCCCCTGCATCCTCTCTGAAAGGCTTCTAAGAATGGAAGAAGGAAATCTCAATACAGAGAGACCCTCCTGGGTTATGAAGGCAGCCACCATGAATGGCCGCACAGGCGCCGCACAACTCCAGAGGGCTCCCTTCACCTAGACCATGACATGACTGGAGAGCTCAGGAACTGTGCAACAAGGCAGGTATCTTCTGGGTATGTAAGCCAACCAACCACTCTTAAAATCAAACTTCAACTATCCACCTTGTGGGTTATCCACAGTGTCTTTTTTTAACCCACAAACCAGATTCTCCCTGCCTCCCACTCTGCTTCTGGACCAACACTCCCTTCTGCTGGCTGCTGTGTGTTCAGGGAATGCAAAACCATAATTAGCAAGGTAAAGCTGCTCAAGAAAAAGATAACTCATAATGCATTTTAAACCCTAGAGGCAATGACTTTGAAGTAACCGTTTTGGAGGAATTTATGCCCTTCTATTAGTGCAGTGATAGAATTCACTATGTAATTTCCCCATCCAGACATGCCAGTTAGCCAGACAAAAGAAATTAGGGTATATCCAAAAGAAATAAACCCTGCAGGCAAAGGAGTTTTATTTAACAACAACAACAACAAAAAAAGTCTCCTTACACAATACAGGCTCTCTACCTCTTCAAGCTACTAATGTGTCATCAGATGCAACAGCATTTGATTCTGGAAAAGGCAGGAATTTCTGGGGAACACTGTCCGGGGTAAAATCAGTCTAGGGGCTAATATTTTCTACCTGCAACCCTACCAAAGCAGAGATGAATCTCTCTTCTTGGTCCAGCCAAGATGACCTTGTGTGAAAAAAAGAGAAAGGGATAAACATGTTCCCAGATCTTGGCAGGGGGGGTACCAAATCTTTCTCTTTGCAGAAAGTTCCTGACTCCTGAGGATGAGGCCAGTGTGTTCACCATGGACCGCTTCCCTCTGTGGTACCGCCAGGCCGCCGAGCAGCCTGCTGGCAGCTTTGTCTTCAATCTCCGATCAGCAGAGGGACCAGGTAATCCGTACCCTTGTGCTCCTGGGGCCGCGCTGGGGCCAGAGCTGCCTCCTCCTGCAGCTCTTGCTGGAAAACAGGAGCAGGTACAGAACAGAATGTCGACGCCTCTGGGTTCCCTTCCAACCTTCCCTCCTGACACACATTAGCACCTTGAGAAAGCTCGCTTCATGCCTTTCCATGCTATTGATCTCTACCCTGAATATAGGACAGATCATTTTATCCCCTAGCCAGCAGCCAAAGTTAAAAATCCAGCATGGCACAAAGGAAAGAGATTCGACCCAGAAGTCAAGAAGAGCTGGATTCTAGCCCAAATTCCAAATAGGAGCATATTGGAAGAGTTGATCTTTAAGATTCTTCTGTTTCTAAACATCTGAGTGTCTTTGAAAATTTCTTAAACTCCCCCAGATGAAAGTAACAGACTTTATTCCATCGGGGGACTACTGTACTTATCAGGTTCACTGCCCCCACTGCACTTCTTCCCAAAGAAAGAAGCTTGGTCTCCACTCCCTTAGGGTCTCCCAGGAACTGCAACATTGAGCTCCCCGTCTGCTCCTCAGGAACTCCCAGTAATAATGGGGCACCTCCTGGCTGGCAGGCCACGGTGTGGGGTGGGGGGGCTCAAGCAGTAAGGAAGCAGGGCAGCCAAGATTGGCCCTATGGACCAAGCCACCAAATCCCTACTAGTCCAAGGCCCAGGAAGGGTTTCAGAGCTGCCGGCACCCAACTCCCAACCCCCAGCCCCCACTCTGAAAAATAGCCCCCAAAAAGAAAAATTTAGTGACTTTAACAGAGCACCAGGAAAACTGCAAAATGTTTAGAACAGAAAAGGACTTTGGAGGTTGCATAGCTTCACCCTCTTAATTTACACATCAAGAGACTATGGCCCAGAGAGGTTGAGGGACACATCCAGCGCCCCAAGAGTTTGCAGCAGAGCAGGTCCTCCACAAGGTCACCTCTGGGGGAAACTGACCCCAGCACAGTGGAGCAAGAGGGCCTAGGAATATTTGTGTCCAGGTCAGAGTGAACAGAGATGGGCGAAGAAGGAGAAGAAGAGGGAGAGGAGAAGGAGAAGGAAGAGGGGGGAAGAGAGGAAGGAGGGGGAAAGAGAGAAGGAGGAGAAGGAGGGGAATGGGGCAAATGGAGAACCCCAGCCTGGAGTCTACCTGGAATGGAGAGTTCTATTTTCCCTTCGAGATGCCCTTCCACCAAAACCCTCCAGCTTCCACTTCCACCAAAACCCTCCTCCAGCTTCCTGATGGGGAAGGTGCCCTGAGCTGACAGCTGGGGAGATCCAAGCTCCCAGGGGCTTCTCCTGGGGCTGCATGCAGCAAGGAGGAGGTCCCCTCTGTGCCCTCTTGACATCTTCTTCACCCTGTGCCTAAGCCCACCTCTCCATCCTATGCCTGTTCCCCCCCACTGAATGCATCGCTAATATGTTTTACAAAACGTTCCAGAGCCTATAACTCATTTAATCTGCACAGCCCTGTAAGTGTTGTTATTACTTCTCTTCTTACACAGGAAAAATCTGAGGCTCTGAGAGGTTCTGTGACTTGCCCAGGATCACACAGCTAGGGAGCCATAGAGCCAGGCCAAACCCAAGTTCTGCCCACCAAAGCCTTACACCTTAAGTGTAAGGCAGGAAGGGGAAGAGGAAGTGAGTGCTGTTATTCCCAGTGAAAGCCCACAAGGGAGGCTCACAAAGCCAAGGTGATGGTCTCCTCCCCACATTGCCCCCCAGAGCCAGAAAGAGGCAGCTCTTTCTTCGTGTCACCTTCTAGAGCAGCATCAAGGGCTCCCCCAGGAGGGGCTCCCACCCACAGGGTCCTGGGGAGGTTCTCTGGGGTGAAGCCCTGGCCCCTGCCCCCAGCCCAGGAGGAGGGCTCCCTCCTACCTGCATTGTCACTGGGCCCCTGCCTGAAGGCTGCCGGGGTTGCTTTTTGTGGCGGTGAGGTAGGAGGGCGGTGGGTGGGGAACTAAGCCGCAAGGAGAAGAGAGGGAAGCTGGCAACCCAAAAGGGGGGACGGTTGAGTAGGGAGGCAGGAGCTTGCTCTCTTTTCACACCCTCGCCTGCTGCTTTAGCTCCTGCCTGTGCCTGGAGAAACGTGGGCACCTCTGCACACTCTCATTCTCTCCCAAGGAAGAAAACAACAACAGCTTCGTTTTCATGGGGGGCGGGTACCCCGAAGAGGCCGAGGAGCCGCCTTCAGGGTGAATGGAGGCTTCCCTCTGCCTCTCTGGGCTGACTCTGTTGCCCTTTGCCTGGGGCCTGGCGGGCTGAATTCTGCCCACACGGAACTGTCTTTTGCATTCAGTGCCTGAGAAATCCGCCAGCACAGAGCAGAGTCTCGCCAATGCCCAGGTGCCTCAGGCCTATTCCTCCTGCTTCCAGGTGTTTCTAGAAGCGGCGGGAGGAAGCTGACTTCTGTGTTTATTGTGGTTTTATCATGGCAAATTCCTAGAAGCAAGGACAATGCTACATATTAAGTTTCTAGAATCAGAGTAATTTTGGATCTCTGTGAGATATTGGATTATAGCAAGGTGTGATGGATGATCTTCGCAAAATAGATACGAGAAAGCATAATTTAAGTTCCATGACAATAGATGATCTCCACGTAAGCTTCTCATGACGTGTTTCAAGCGACATTTGATATAAAGACCTTCTCACAAGACAGCACTTGATTAAAATTTTGCCCCTTTCTTGGGAATTTTAGTGATGGAACTTGGCCTGTAGACAAGAATGCTTTGAAAAGGGGCACCTGGGTGGCTCAGTTGGTTGAGCGTCTGCCTTCGGCTCAGGTCATGATCCCAGGGTCCTGGGATCAAGCCCCATGTCAGGCTCCCTGCTCTGCGGGGAGCCTGCTTCTCCCTCTCCGTCCCTTACCCCCCAACTTGTGCCCCCCCCTTGCTCTCTCTCTCGAATAAATAAATAAAAATAAAATCTTTTAAAAAAGAATGCTTCGAAAAGTTAAGCCATGTCCCTGGACTGACAAAGATTGAAAAGCCCAGGGTCATGCACTAGCCCATACCACCGCCGAGCCAGAAAGCTCTGTTTTCATGTCGAGCCGACATGGCCACCTAAATTCTGCACCCATGGTGACCTGATTATCCTAAAAGAGAGAGGCAGAGCAGCTCAAAGCAAGCCCCTTGCCCTTCAAGAGCCGGGCAGAGTGTCCCAGAAGTACAGTCACTGTCTGTAAGCCAGTGAAAGGGTGGCTTGATAATGGGGTGGTGGCGGCAGGCTGGCCCCCAACGGCCAGGATTTATGGGGTACCTCGGATGTGCCAGGCACCCGCCAGCCTTCTGTGCCTGGCGCAGCCCTCGCCAGGCCTCCAGAGGGGCTGTGTCACCCTGACTCATGTGACTGATGAAGGACAGCCCAGGATCAGCCACCACGAGTTCTGGAATGCAGCCTGTCCTTCTGCTAGAAAGAATCATTTGACGCAACCCAAGTCTTCTGGGTGGAACCCGCGCTGAGAGGACAGGTCACAGCAGGGTCCCTGAGCTCAAGGGAGGCAACAGCCAGCAGACAGTTGCTGCCCAGAGACAGCGGGAACTCACAGTGTCCTAGTGACGTAGACAACACTGCATTGTCCAGGCCGCCGGGGGCCCTGGTGTATTTATCTGGCAGGGTCAGATCTGCGTGGGGAGGTGGCAGTCCCCGACATGTGGGAGGTGCTCTGCAAAAACCAGTGGGTGAAAGTGACAGAGCCACCACAGCTTTCCCCAACACCACCCCCCCACCTCACTTATTCAAGGATTGCCCTCTCCTGGGATTCATAGTGTGCTCTCAGCCTCCCCACCCACCACCCAACCACTGGCTCTTTCCCGGGCGCTGAGAAAGTGACTTGGCAATTTTTGTTTCCCCAGAAAGTCCAGGCCAGCCCATGGTAGTGACAGCCAGCACAGCTGTGGCCGTGACCGTGGACAAGAAGACAGCCATTGCTGCAGGTAGGAGCTGCCCTCTGCACCATGGCGGTCGGGGTGTTGTGAGTCGAGGTCAGGAACAAGGCACACAGTAATAGCAGGAGGACCCTGCCCGTGGTCCGCGAGGGCCACAATCCTCCGGCCAGAGGTTTTCCCAGCTGAACGGAGGGACTGAGGGAAAAAGGAGTCTTCCCAAGCCATTTTGTTTATAAAACCTGAGATCCAAAAGAATTTATGAAGTCAAATGAAGCTCAGACAGGTTAAGACCCAGCTTCCTACCCCGTGTTGCCATTGACCTCAAAGGGGATAAGAGCACCCAGTGACCCTCCCCAGCTGCCCGGACGTGGTGGTTTCTCGGTACCTAAAAGAGTCCTTTGCACCTGGGCCTCCTTGCCTGAGTGTGATCAGGCCTGGGTGGTGAAACCCTCCTTATCCTGGCTTCAGTTCCCATGTCTCAGCCCCAGCTCGGTTCTGCACAGCTGTGCAGACCAGTGGGCGCTCAAGCATCAGCCATCACGGGTCCTGTCCTGCTTCCCCAGGGACCCCAGAGAAAGGACTCCGCAGCCAGAAGGGCGGGGCGGGGCGCAGTCAGGGCTGGGTGAGCCTTGGCCCCCCAGGCTGGGTTCAGGGCAAAGGAGGCGGGAGGAGCAGGCTGGGGTCTGGCTGAGATCGGCCGACCCTGACTTCCCGCCAAAGGCAACACGCGCCCCGCCGGTGGCCTTCAGGATGCACCGCTCTAGCATTTGGAAGGGACTCGTGCCATCTCAGCAGCATTTTTAAACTTGGACCACAGTTGCTAACCCCAGACCCATTGCTAGGCCAAAACTGGACCCAAACTTGTTTCCCTCGAGCCTGTTCGGCGGTCCCAGCTGAGTGTGTCCCTGTCCTGCTCCCTCCGTGGCATGGACCCTCTCAGCCCCTGCATACCCGAGAGTCTAGGAACAGAGGGGACACCGGGTCAGGCTGCTGGATGCGCTCTCCTGCACTCTCCAATTACTTGATATCATTTTTAACTCAGAGCTGAATTAGAGCCTCCAGGGGTTGCCATAGAAACCGTGTCCTGGTGCCTCTGGTTTAACTCACTGCAGACAATGGCTCTGAGGCTCCGGGGTGTGTGGATATGATGTGAAAAGAGTGAGGCACTAGAGACCTTACGCTTCAAGTTTTGGGGGGGGTCTCCTTTTGTAATTTCCCCTCCCTGGACTATGGCTCAGCCTCCTTGACCCTGGGCCAGAGGGGCTCAAAGCAGGGAGGCGACCGGTGTGCTGTCCCGACAGTTTCATCCCTTGGAAACCGGGGGCACTGTATGCATAGGGGCTCCCGGACTGGGCAAGCACTGGTGGCTGATGGGTGGGCCACATGGGTGATGGTGTTTGCCCTGAGCAAGAGGAGAAGGTAGAAGAAGGGCACTAGGCCCAACTACTGGGGCCAGCTACGTGCCAGATGTGTGTGTCACGCCACGGGGTCCTACGGAAGGGCAGCTGAATGGGGAGGGATCCTTTTAATCTCTAAGCAGGTGATTTACCAAGAGGTGATGCAGAATTTCTAGGAATCTAACCTTTTGATCAGGATCCATTTTCAACTCCCTATGCCCTCCAGACCTAGTTGGGGAGTATTGCCCAGCATAATGATGGTGGCACCATAATCTGCAAGCGTGTTCCTCTAGCACATGCCGTGCAATACCCTTGTGCCCCCGTCCAGAGGCCTTTGGCGGTGAGCCTGCTGTCTGGAGCCGCGAGCGCTCCTCTCCTCAGGGCCCTGCCTCTGTGCGGATGGGTCTGTACGTATACACGCCGAACAGTGGCGCGTACGACACACCTACGCATTACCCTGTGCCGGGCTGCTGAGGGACCTTGGCCTCTGCTTCTGCAGCGGGGCTTGGGGAAGACTGTCTCTCAGGTCCGCTCTGCCTGTTAAAGCAGCACCCCACATTTATCACCACCTCTAAAAGGCAAGCAGCCCAGCTCTGCTGGGAGTACCGCTGAACTCCAGGAAAGGGACCTGGAGGGCTCACTTCTGCCTAGGGCTTGCTCCGGCCTCATTGGGATATCAGCCAAAGGAAAGCTCCTAGGAAGGAGATAATTCCATCCTGGTCTCTGAAGACTAATGAACCATAGAGGCCAGGCCCAGTCAGCCAGAGGCCAGTCCAGGCCTGGAGGTGAGTCACTCCGGCTTGAGGGGGACAAACAACCCCCAAGACCTTGTTCTCTGGCTCATCTCCTCTCCTGGTCTCCCCAGCCCCAGCCCTCCAGTTCATAATTCTGAGTCCCCACCTGCTGAGCCCTGGAAGGATCATATTTGTAAGTGCAGAGGGTCATCTGCCTGTCCCTACAGTCAGTTTGAGGGTGCAAGAGGAATATAAGTTAAGCAGAGTTCCTCCTTCATGTTAGCAACACCCCCAATCTCAGCAAGTCTCATGAAACGTAATGAGCAGCTCCTAGGGAGTCCTCCCGCCACCTCCCCTTACACAGCGGGGTCCTCTGGGCAAATGCACACCTTCCTACCACATTGGCTCCTCTGCCCTTGACTGCCAGGGTGGACTGGCTCAAGCCAGGGCAGATGTGCACACAGCGGGCACTGAGCAGTGATGGTCTCCTGCTCACCTTCAGTCCCCAGTGCTGCACAGTGAAAGCAGCCTGAGGCTCACGAATTCATACCGTCAGCCCAGCCCCCGGGTAACCTGCTGCACTCAGCTACAGACCCCGTTCTGATCCAGCTCAGCCCTCGACACCTGTCCCGGCGCTGCCCCCAGGCGAGGCCTCAGGCAGGAGTTTCCCATCTCTCTGATGGAGCTCTGGACATTGGGGTGAGGTCCTGCAGCACTTTTTGTAGTTGCCTGGGCAGGGAAGGAGGCAGGAAGCCCCTCTCCCAGAGCCCACATGCCCTCCCCACCCAAGGAAACCAAGAGGTACATAGGAAAATACAGTCTTTATTGTTCTTCTGAAACAACAAACCAGAAATATAATTTTGCCTTTAAAAATCTTCTGTCTCAGGCTGAAGATACCACCACTGACAATACCCACCCCTCCCCTCCTTTTCCTTTAGCAAATTCCTAGATCTGGTATCAGCTGGAAAGCCAAAAGAAGGAAGACTATGCCCCAGCCCCAGGGAGGCATGTTCCGCAGTCCACCAAGCAGCCTGCACTGAGGCCCTCGCTGTTCAAAGGCATTCCCTGCCCCCCAACCCCCCTCACCTACCACGGTCCTCTACGAGGTGGAAGGATCAAGGGGTGCAAGGCAAGATAGGCCTGCCCTGTCCTGCCCTGTCCCTCCTCAGAGCCTTGGCCTCCGTGTTCTGGAAGCCTCTTCCCAGGCCACCAGCAAGACCCCGTCTTAGAGCCAGAAACCAGCCTGATACCTCCTGACTCTCCATAAGCCATGGGAAAACGGTGTCCAGCAGAGGGAGACCTAGTACTCATCTGAGATCAGACTCACGGGGCGGGGGCCAACCTACAAAAGGGGACTCGTGACCCCCAAGCCCCCGCACAGCCGTCTCCTCACCTGCCACCCCTTTGGTGTAGGCTACAGGTAACAAACAGGACCCCTGGCCCACGCTCTGGTTTGGAGCCCAGTCCAGGTGCAATTAAACACTCCAGGAAGCCAGACTGAGCACACAAAACCCTGGGAAGGAAGCCCAGCCCTGAAGCCTCTGGGCAGACCGTGCAGCCCTCTCCCCACCCCGGGCGCCTGCTTGGGGTCTGCTCAGGCAGTGAGCTTCCGCGAGGGCCGTCTGCGTTCCCAAGATGCCACCAATCGTGACCCAGTCCCCACCCCGAGGTCCCAGGCCTGGAGCTGCTGAAGATGGAGGGGTGAGGGGTACAGAGCAATGGTTCTTGGGCTGCAGGCTATAGGAGTGGAATTGGTGGGGGTCCCCACGGGGCCTGGCAGTGATGATGTCCTTAGACGGCGCTGAAGAAATGCCCAGTGGTATGTGCCTGGGCTCTCGGGAGGCTGCCATCCACACATGCTGCAGCTTCAAGGCCTCTGGGCCGGTGTCCCTGGAAAACCCAGCAGGAGAGGTGTGAGAGGGTTACCATGGTGACAGGCAGTCTCATCCAGCAGCACCACTCTGGCCCACTTCAGAGGATCTCAAAGGAATCCTTGTGTTATCGGTGTGGGCTTCTCCCCTCTGTTGACTTGAGAAGGTTGCAGTAAGCAAGCAAAAGGGTCTGTGGCCTGAGAGCCAGAGACCCACAGGGGGGAAACAGGTCTCCACTCCCTGAGTTCTCATGACCTCTGTCTCCATGTGATTCTGTGTGCGTGAGAGACAGACCGACAGACAGAGATTTCCAGGCGATGTAATTGCGCTGGTGATGCTGAGTGTGTGTGAGAGGAATGGGTGAAGCCCGTAGCAGTGTGGCTGGTGTGTGGCCTGTAGCAGGCAGAGGGACATGGTGGCTTCAGCAGGGGGAGTGTGTCCTGTGTTTCTAAGTGCTGGGTCCAGATGCCATGGTTGCTGTGATTGTACATTAGTGCTAGCGGCTCAAAGCTGGACCTAACTTGGACCCTGAAGGGCAGCTGAAAGTATCTTCCTGGCTTAGAAGGGGGTCACGGAAACTGGCCACTGGCCCCCATATCCCTCTTCCCCACACCTACATGCAGATGAGGTGCTATGAGCAGGAGGTAGGGAGAGTGACCCAGGGCAGGAAGGACAGTAGAGGAACACTGAGTCCAGAAGCCTGCACTTGCACACATAGCCTTCCTTCCCCATGGCCAGAAGCTTAGGGAGACCCCCCAGCTGTCCCAGAAACTCGGTGGCCCCGAGAGGGGCAGGAGCAGGAGCCTCTAGCGCAAGGGCGGCTTCCGCAGAGACTTGGAAGTTCATGGAGACAGCCGCACTGGGGCTTGTTTGCTGGAGGGCTGGGGGCACGCGTGCAAGAGGGGACTGCGCTGGAGGGAAGGGCCAGCCCTTACTGAAGCCATCCCCCGCATGCTGTCCCGGCCCTTCCTACCTAGGCCAAGTGGGGCTGGGCCCTCAGGCCACAGAAGAGATCTGCTTCTGGTCTTCGTGCTCACCCTCCGGGTCCCCCATGAGGGGCTGCCGCTTCTTGAGCTCCCGGTGGTACTTGGCCATGAGGGAGGCATAGATGCAGCCGTAGGCAGCTGCCACCACCATCATGATGCAGACAATGCCACAGACAACCCCCGCGATGATCACCGTGCCGATGGCCCGCCTCACGCTCACCGGCCGATACCGCTGCTTCTGGGGGCAGGCTGTGCTGGGCTCTGGCTCAGGCTCCGCCCCTGGCTTGGGCTTAGCGGGTTCAGGGCTGGCCTTTGTGCAGGGTGGCCCAGGAATATCCAGCCCAGCTGAGCTATTCTCGTCCTCCAACTGGGAGCAGTAGTTGAACATCTCCATGGGGACCACACGCATGTCCTTCCCCCTCAGCTCCTTGGGTAGGGTGCAGGCCAGCTGGTCCAGGCGCCCCCCTGCATCCAGGGGACAAAGAAAGCAGGGGCTGACCAGGCATCCAGAACCTGGACTCCTTCTCCCCATCCCCAGGTCCCCAAAATGGAAGGCCCAGGAATGCAGTCGGTCCTGGATTCACATCAGTAGGAGAGGAAGGGAGACGAACAACTAGCATTTATGAAGCCAAGGACCATGATAGGTGAGGTACATATATCATGTCATTTCACCTGCACAGAAGCCATACAAAATGGATATTGCCATTATTCCCATTTTAGAGAAGCACACAACCATTTCAGTCAAGTCTGCTCTGTCCAGAGTCAAACTGACTCGCAGCAGTTTGGCACTGCTAACATGTGCTGGTGCTCAGGGAAGACTCAGCAATGCAAACAGAGTCCTGCACGGGCCACCGTTCTGCTCCTCTCCTTGCCCCTGAATCTGCCTGCTCCCCGCCCATCTGTAAACCCAGGACACTCCTCCACTATATCTTATCCCTCCAGAGTTCCTCCGTCTCACAGAAAAGACAAGTCAAAAGCCACTGCCACAGCCACCACTTTTCCATGTGGAAACTTTTGGTTGTCCAAGATTACCTCTTTGGAGTGGGGAGAAAAAATTGGGTGAGAACGTTTGCCTTTTCCTCTTTAAGAGCAATCCAGCAGCCCACCAGCACCCCGACCACGGCTTCTCTGAGTGCAGTGGCATCTTGGGAGGGAACCCTGAGACCCGTGAGGGCAAAGGAGAGGGGGCCAGGACTAATGAGGGGGTGTGGGCAGCAATAGGTGCACAGGCTCATCATGACGATGGTGAGGCTGGACCATGGTGAGGTCATGAGAGGATATAGATGCAGAACACGGGTGGGGTGAGAGAGAAGGTAGCTCGGGAGAATCCCCTAGGAAGTCAGAGTCAGACTTTGTCCCTCTGTCAGGTTCCAGTGAGATCTGGACGCGAGCAAGAAATCCCTTCCCAAATGGCTCCTGCCGACAGGCTCCTGCCATCCCCTCCCTGCCAGTCCCTCTCCCAGAGCAGCTGCTGCACATCTCCTTATACAATAGATACGCTTTGCCTGGGATGCTGATGAAAACATCCCAGGAATTTTTTTTAAGAAGTGCAAGGTTGAAAACAACTGTACTATTGAAAAGTCCCAAAAATAGACATTCCCACTCCATGCCCTTTTGTGCTGAGAATTTAGTTCCTGATAACTATGTGAAAGGACAAGGACGTTGCCTAGGGATAACACATGGGGCTGAGACCCTTGGCCTCTAGTCCCCCCGTGCCACTGACTGCCTGGGGGCCCTGTGGCAAGTCTTACATCCAGCGCAGTGTGTCCAAGGGCCACCTTTGTACAGGCAGGAGCCAGGTGTTGAGATGGTGGCGACCTCATCTTCCTGCTCAAAGACCTGAGGTTGAATCCTGGCCATGTCATCTCATGCAAATTATTTAATTTATTTAATTGCATATGAGTCTTGGTTTTCTTGGCCATAAAATAAGAATGGCTGACTCGGTTAACTGCTATAAGGATTAAAATAGATAATGTACATGAAAAGATATTTATAAACTGGAAACTATATAAGTATTAATTGTTATTTCCTGACTCACAAGAATGGGAGAAAGTATCATAGTGACTAACATTTTATGGCACTTTACAGTTTGTAAAAATTTTTTTAATTTTTTTAAAGATTTTATTTATTTATTTGAGAGAGAGAGAGAGAGAAAGAGAGAGAGAGGGAGAATGAGCACAAGCAGGGGGAGTGGCAGGCAGAGGGAGAAGCAGGCTTCCTGCCGAGCAGGGAGCTGGAAGCAGGGCTTGATCCCAGGACCCCGGGATCATGACCTGAACCAAAAGCAGACGCTTAACCGACTGAGCCACCCAGGCTCCCCTGTAAAATTGTTTAATTAACTAACACAGGAGAATATCATGCAAATAATTGAGATTGTGGCTGGATATGAAACAAAAAGAGCAAGACTGATGAAAAGGATTGGCGTTCTTTTCACATTGATTCACTCATTCAGCAAGTACTCATGGAGCATCTACTTTGTGCTGGGCACCAAAGTCTGTCTTATTAAGTCTGTTTAATATTATGACTACTAGTAGCAAATGAACAAATAAGTGAATAGGTTTTATGGAGGACTTGCTTTATGCTAAGTACTTTTCAAGACACTTTACATGCTGATGCTCAGTCAGTTAAGCCTCTTGCCTTCAGCTCAGGTCATGATCCCGGGGTCTTGGGATCAAGTCACGCATCGGGCTCCTTGCTCAGCAGGGAGCCTGCTTCTTCCTCTACCCGCTGCTCCCCCTGCTTGTGCTCTCTCTCTCTCTGACAAAAAAATAAAATCTTTTTTAAAAAGACACTTTACATGCATTACTATTTAGTCCTCACAATGATTCTATCAGATAGCTGTTATTTGACCCATTTTACAGATGAGGACACTGTCACAGAGAGGGTTCTCAGGATCACACAGCTAGTAAGTGACAGAGCCACAAATCAAACCCGGATCTGGCACTTTTAACTACTACACTCACTTCTTTGCCCTCCTTTTCATTACATTTAATCATCTTATAGATCATTCTAGAACTTTCCCCAAAAGAGGGAAGGGAAAGAGTAAAACTAAAGCCATTTGGCTTCTTATTAAAAGCTTTGGATATAAAACTTCTTGGGAGAGTTGAGATCATCATCAAAATGAAAATTTGGTTTTATCTGCGGATTTAAATTATATTCCACCCTCCTGAAACTGTGGATATTTAAGAAATTGCTGTATTATTCAGACGAGCAAGGGTGGTTTTTCTTCCTCCTACCATGCCAGGGAAGCCCAGAGGCATACCTGGTGGGATGTAGAGAAAAATTATTAAGTTGCCTCACAATACCTACAGAAGTGAGATCAAGTTACAGTGAGTCAGTCTGAAAGAAAAAGAAGAGGAAGAAGGCTGGGAGCTGGGAGGGGCACACAGAGAAGAACATGGAGCAGTGGGGAGGTGGGGGGTGGGGAGCAGCACCAGCCTCTCTGCCCTGCCGATGGTTTGGAGCCCAGGCTGAGACTCTTCTAGCCCAGAGCTAGTGGAGAGGTAGGGCCACCCCCTTCTCCCTGGACCTCGGCCCTGAGTCAGCGCCCAGCCTCCAGGAAATATGTTGGGCCAGGGGTGATTGTCTTGATTCCTTACATCCAGGCAGGACTAGCTGTTCTCACCTCGGTAGGAAAACCACTCCATCCAGTGCTTGAAATCACGCAGGTTACAGTCACACTCCCAGGGGTTGTCCCCAACCTGCAGCAGCTGCAGGCTTGCGAGGGGTTCAAACGTCAGCCGGTCCAGGTTCTGCAGACGGTTGGAGCGAAGTGACAGGGAGCGCAGCGCTGGGAGTCCATCAAAAAGGCCAGGGGGCAACTGGGCCAGCCCGTTGATGGACAGGTCCAGGTGGCGGAGCAGGGGCGAGTGCTGCAGCAGGTCCCTGTCCAGGGTCCTGATGCTGTTATTGCGCAGCTGCAGCTCCGTAAGATTCGTCAGGTCCCCGAAAAGGGACCGGGGCAGCTGGTCCAGGAAGTTGTTGGATAAGTCCAGCCGTTGCAGGCTGGACAGATTGGCGAATGCCCAGCTTGGCAGGGCACTCAGCTTATTGTTCAAGAGTAAGAGGGTTCGGGTGGCAGCGGGCAAGTCGGGGGGCACCATGGTGAGGCCTAGGCCACTACAATCCACCTCCAGGCTGCGGCTGTCACACTTACAGGAGAAGGGGCAGGCAGGGAGGGCCTCCACAGCATACAGCATGATCCAGCAGGTGATCCCTGGAGGGGAGGGGGACAGACAGGCGGAAAGAAAGCCACAGGCGGGGAAGGGGGGTTACCACCTCCTGCTTCAATTCCCGCCTTTCTAATTTGTAACATAATGGCCTCTTGACTTTATCTGCTTTGGCCTAAGCCACAATCAATGCACAAACCTTTACGGACCACATAAAAAGATAATTAACCAACCCGAAGCACGTCTATATTACTGGACATCACATGGTGTCCGCAGGGCTCTTGCCTCACAGCACATCTGGCAAAGAAACCACTTTAGTGGAGTACGATCCTGGAGAATGGCAGGCCTGAGTGCAGAGGACGAGCAGTGCTGTTCCACAAGGAGGCCCCAGCTCATGGGGCCTCCCCTGGTTGATCTCCTTGGGAGCTCAGGCCCCACTGCTACCATAGATGTTGACAAAACAAAGGATGTAAGGATGTCAAAGAAACCTGCTCCCTTGTTCCTCTCCCAATGTCACAGAGAAAGATTCTCTTTCCAAAAGAAAATAGCCACATTGCTGCTTCCTTCCCCTCCGCACCCCCCACCCCCAACTTGGAGCTGCCCTAGGCTAAGATACACCATGGAAGAGGGAGAGCACAAAGGGGTGCTCCCACCCCTGCCCCCTGCAACCTCCCATGTGCTGTCAGATCCAAGAGGGGGGCCAGTAACAGCATGAAGACCAGGAGTCCATCTAGGGTCCCACTCCAGAGACCACAGTAGAAATGATGAGGATAAGATGCACAAATCCACCTCCATGCTGAAGAACATTTGGGCACAAGCCACTGCAAATCATAGGTTCTAGGAGAAGTTTCATATTTATTCTCACTCTAAAACCAACCATGCGCTTAGGTTGGGCTCCTGTTCCTAAGGGCTGCAGGGTAGATTTCTGCAGGATGAGCCCATTAACAGCATTCCTTTTGTGGTCCCATGTTTTGCCCAGGACCCCTCTGAGTAAGCAGCCTCAGAGTCTAGCCTGGGGAAGGGCTGGAGGGTCCTCAGAGAATAATTACAACAGAGCAGCTCATTCCATGGTTCAGCAGCCCTTTCTCAGAGGGACTGCCAAACTCCCCTCAAGTGTCTTCCTGAGTCTCATAGATGTTTGCTCACTGTGGAAGAGAAAATGGGTAAGCTCAAAATAGTTCAACTTCACCAAGTCAGCACCCGGCCTGGCAAATTACTGGCTCCATCTTGGATGTGGGATTCATGCAGATCTGACAGCACAGGGGAGGTTGTAAGAGCAGGGTGGGAGTGCCCTTTTGTGCTCTGTCTCTTCCACACGTGGCATATCTTAGCCTAGTATAGCTCCAAGCTAGGGGTAGGGGTGCAGAGGGGAAGGAAGCAGCAGTGTGGTCATTTTCTTTTGGAAAGAGAGGCACAGAGGAAAGACCCTAGCCAGGGAAGTGATGGAGAATCAGACCCAGTTCATGGCCCAGGTGACCGCACTCAGAAAGGCAGCCACCCCGACTTGAGCACCTGAATGGGATGGTCTTGAGTCTGTGTCTGGCAGATGTCTGGTTGTCTGGTGTCCCCAAGAACAGAGCTTGAAGGAACAGTGTGGGACTGTTCTCGCCCCACACTTGTGGGGTCAGTGACAGCTGAGAGGCGGACTGCAAGGTTGACACCTGAGCCTCCTCATTCTCAAGAGGAACGAGCACAGTCATGGCCATGGAAGCCAACCAGTGACCCTTCCTGGCCACATGGGGTCACCTGCTGCTACCTCTCACCCTCTTACCCCTCTGAACCCTTCTGCTGCCGGGTCAGCCTGCCCTACCCTACCCCGCACCATGCCATTTGAAAATCAACATCCTTCAGACCTCACTTTCCCCAGAAAAGAAGTCAATCCATCCAGCTTCCCTCACAAAAGGATCATAACCAGAAGCCATTATTCCCCTCACCCCTGAAAATTCAGGGTGACATAAAAGCTCTGGTGACAAGAAAACACAATCCTGCATTGCAAGGTGTTGAGTGATTCTAGAATGAGTTTGAAACGGGATCTGAGTGGCTCAGGGATCAGCCGCTCTCACATGGTGAATAATTCAGGCTGCTCGTGTCCTGCAGCTGTGTCACCGGGCCAAGTGTACGAGGGGAGAAGTCAGGCAGAATAATGTCCCTCAGGACCATTTCCTACCTATTACCATGTAGCCTTGCGCAAGCCAGTCCTCACTGACCTGGGCCCTTTCCCTCTACTGAAGAGAATTCTCATGGCTTCTTTCAGCCTGACAACTTACAAGGCTTTCTTATGGGAAATGGAGACCTCAATTTCCCCATATGCAAGAGGAAGGCTGGGACCCAACCCCTGTGGTCCTTCCAACACCGCAATCCAAGAGCTCTCTAGTTCCCTCCATTTCAGAGCTAGGAAGACTGAGACAGAAGTCTCCAGGTTCACCCAGCATTGAAAGACAAGAGGGAGACTTGCCATTAGAGCGGCAGGACTCCCACAAGCCAGACCGCCGGGGATGGGGGTGGACTTCCTGGGCGCAGGAACAGACCCACCTGGAGACACAGAACCACCGTCATGGCCTCCAGCTCCTGACTCAACCACTAAAGCTCTCAACGGCAACTCTTTCTTTGGCTGCCACAGATGCCAGTACCACAGGCAAGACTGTAGAGGGTAACCCCTGGCTTCCCGGGCCTTGGGCATCCCAGAAAGATCAGAGCTTCCTGCAGCCTGGCGTGCATCACTTCGTGCCAAGCTAGCCCCTGCCACCGGCCCCCGCCCCACTGTACTCACAGGAGATCTGCCTCCACTGCAGGGCAAGCCTGGACCTCTGCTCGGGGCCACTGCCCCGGGCCAGCATGGTGAATGCCACAGCTCTTACGGCCCTGCACCTCTGGGGAGAGGGGAGCCCCTCGGTGTGTGCTGCCTGTCAGTCCTGAGAGAGAGAGAGAGAAGGAGAGCTGAGCAGCACTCGAGGCCCCGTTCCAGCCCAGGGGTTAGGGAGAGGGCCCGGTGTCTCTTTACACTCCTTGTCATTCCCTCTCCTGTTCTTCTCAGGTATGATTCCCGGGGTGGGGGAAGGAGAAGAACGAGGGGCAGAGAAGCCAGGACACCTTCCCCCTCCCGGGGTGACTGGGGTGGCAAGGAGGGCAGGCTCCGGCCTGTGGCCCAGTGCTGAGTTCTGCCTGCAGGACGCAGAAGTCACCAGCGGTGGCCTCCCTAGTGTCCCTCCCCTGCCTCTCCTGTTGCCTCTGGCATGTTGATCTCTAAAATGCTTTGGGGCCACCTGGCCTCCTTTGTGAGCTTTCCCCCATATCACAGGTGAGGACACTGAGGGACATATCTACTAGGTAAGCAGAGTGAGGCCGTAGTAACACCGTTCCCGGGCCCAGCGCTGCTCTCACCATGGCCCCCGAGGGGGCAGAGTCTGCTGCTGTGTCAGGCGTGAGGCCCAGGCCCTGCTCCTGCCGCCGGCTGGCCGCCCGCTTCCCCTCCACCTTCGCCTGAGAGGTGAGGTGCGGTGCTCTGTCTTCCGCCCGCTGGTCTATAATAAGATTCATCAGCTCAGGGAGTTCATGCTGCAGCAGCTGTTCGTGCAGGAGACAGGGACAGGAAGGAGAGGATGAGATTTCGGAGCCGAAGGAGGGCTGGGAGCGGGCCTGGGGAGGCAAGAAAGCAGTTTTCTCTTGCAGATGACAAAAGAGGGGTAGTCACCCTGCCTAGGGTCTCAGGACGGGCCCTGCCCCAATCCTAAGACTAGGAAGAGGGACACCTGCCCTCCTGTGGTCCCCATTTCCTTCCAGGTATGGCTAAGGCCCTCAGACAGAGGCCAAAGCCTCCACTCTCCCAGCCCCATCAGAGCGATGGGAAAGGGGACTGTGGTGCCGCTGCAGCAGGCAGGGACAAGGTGCGGGAGGGGTGGGCATGGGGAGGGAAGACTGCCCGCAGCCCAGCCCCTCCTGCCCCCAAAGGGCACCATCCCATCAGCCCACCGCTCCTGGCTGCCTCCTTTGTTGCCTGCTCATCCCTCCGTGATCCCCGTCACAGCCCCCTCTCACTCACCCCGCCCCGCCGTCTACCCCCCACCCCTCCCCCGGCCAATCCGGAGAAGCCAGAGGCAGAGTGAAGCAGGCAGCTGAGGAGGTGGAAGGACTGCTGGGAAGCTAACTCGTTCAGCTCTGAAATCTCCGCCTCCGGTGAAGCGGGTTTCCCTCAGGCATTTCGGGTCCTGCTGCAGCCCCTCAGTGCCTCGCCAGCCCCCACGCGTGAATGGAGCACCTCCGGTCGCAAACCCCACTTAAAACCCAGCAACCCCCGCAGGCCCTTCAGCTGTGCTCTCAGCGAGGGCGGCCTGGGGCGGGGAGGCGGTCTTGGCTCTGGTTTTCCCCCTCCTGCCCTGGGGTGGGGGAGGTGGGCTCCAGGTTGTGCCAGCCTCCCAGGTGTTGTGACACCGGGGCCCTGCCGTGCAGTGGGGGGAGCAGCCCGGCTCCCCACACTGCCTCTTGGATGGATCCCCAGACCCTGGGCCGAGGCGTGAAGGAGATGGGAGCAGCTCAGGCGTCTTCTCCAGCGGCTCTCTCTCCAGCCCGGGTGGGCAGGCCTCTGGTTCACTGCCGGCCCCGCCACTCCCTAGCTGGGCAACCTTAAACAAACCATGTAAACTCTGAGCCTCAGTTATCTTCTCTCTCAAAGTGGGGATGGCAAGACTTCATGGGTGGAATCTCGGGGCAGATCAATTTAATTAAGGGAGGAGAGTTAACATTTACTATATTTAGGACACACTACCTTAGAAGATCATTCAGGCGAACGTGCCCAGCCTGGACTTGAGCCCATGATAGCTGTGAGGAAGCCCCAGTTCCCTTCCTCCTTGCAGCAGTTCTAGGTGACACCTCCTTCCTGGTCCCACCAGCCTCATACATGGGTCTACTTCTCTATTCCTGAGCAGATGGCCCATGGCAGGATGCTCAAGGCGGGGCACGCTCACACGCACAGGCTTCCTGGACCTCCGTCCCAGACAGCGGTGCCCACCCTCTCTGTGTCCCTCAGGCCCTGACCCTCGGAACAATCTTGGACTCCAGCAGGAAGCCTCACATCCAGAGCTCACAGCACCCACACAATATTAGGCACGTTGGAGGCCATCCAAGGCATGGAGGTGATGACCAACTTGCCCAAGGTCACCTACTAGATCAGACGTAGGTCACCGGCTTCGGAGTCTGACTGCTCATCCACTCCCTGGTGACTGTCACCCAGCAATGGCCCTTATGGGGAGACACTTATGTGTGCACAGAGCAGGGTGCACATAGGCTCCCAGCCACATGCTTGGAGCTCCCAACACAGCACATGGTGCAAACACACCCACAGAGAGCTGTGCAGTTAGGCACGTGCTCACACACACACACACACACACACATGCGCACACGCGTGCACACACGCATGCCCGGCTGGCAGCCCTCCAGCACTCCCCCTCAGATGCCAACACTCAGCCAGCAAAAGCCCCCAGCAGACAGATGTACAGAGACACTTCCAACCTAGGAATAAGGTCTAACGAAAACCCCGCGGGGCAGCCCCTACCCCAGAATATTTTCTCTACTCAGACTCAGAGGGGTGCTCAAGACCCAAGCCAGGCTTCTGCTCCCGCCCTTTCCAGCTTTTTGCAAGGAGACAGGCGGCAGAGAATCCCTCTCGCCCAAGCCCAGGCCCTGCTTCCACCTGAGCCTGCTCCCCTCTGTTTCACGCAGGCTCTCCTTTTCCACCCCACCCACCGATCCCAGACCTCAGTGTCACCCCAATAGTGATCTCAGGGGTTGACCAGCAAGCACCAGTCAGTGGAGACAGCGGCCTTAAGCAGGTCCTGATGCCCCATCCCCAGCCTTGGATGATGTTAGCTGTACAAAACCAGTCAGGCAAGTTGCCGCAATGCAGACCCCCAGGTGTCATCTTCCGAGGTGACAGGACACTGTTGACCCCAGCATCTCTGGAGAAATGTGATGAAAACAAAGTCCCCCAGGTCCATGACGGGGGAGGGACAGGGGAACCCGTGCTCCCTACGGAGCCAACTCCTTGGGCACCATGGAAGTGACCTTTAGGGAGATACAGGGCTAGAACCCAACTTCCTGGCTGTTTGGCCCTTTGTCCACAAGCACACCTCCAACCCAAGGACCCCTTCCCACCCCCAGAAGTATCCAGCCTCATTAGGAAAGGGGGTGACCTACATTAGGAATGCAGCTGCTGCAGCAGGCGCTGACCGGTGCTGGAATAGATGTATACTGTCTGAGAGGGAAGTCCCCACCCAGGATGGAGAATGGGGGACAGAAAAGAGCAGGATTTGCTGGAGCCCCCAAACCCACCAGAAAGATCTCCAGGTCCCACAGCCTCGTGGACGCTGGACTTGCTCCCAATCCTCACACGGCTCATTGTCTCAGTCCCAGGGACAGAGACACCAGAGAGAAGGGCTGGGCCCCAGCTGGGCACTGGGCCTCCTTTGCTGGGATGGAGGGTGTGGCCGAAGAGCTCCAAGCAATCAAAGGCAGAACGCCTGAGAATCCCTTGCTACTTGGTGTGGTCCCTGGGCTTTACCTAGGAATTTCCTAGATGCAGACTCTCAGGCTCCACCCCAGGCCCACCCAACTAGAATATGAATTTTAACAAGATCCCATACTCAAGCTTGAGAAGCACAAGACAGATGGCTTCTCTCCCAGCAGGCCCTGGTACCTCCCGGGAGGCCGTGCGGGTCTGTCTCCCAGGCCCCATCTTGGGAATGGCCGTGACCTGGGCACAGCGGGGAGGATACTGACCTTAACCTCCTTCAAAAAGCCTCTGTATGGGGAGGAGGGATGACCATAGCCACAAACACCTGTATATAGTGTTCTTAGTCCTCAGAACAACTCTCTGAGGTTTTACAGATGGGGAAAACTGAGGCAAAGGAAATTAAGTAACTTGCCTCAGGTTAGGCCACGGAAGAATGAATACAGCTTTGGGCACGAGCAGTCTGGCGACAAAGCTACCAACTCAGCTGCCTTTGTAGGCTTCTGGGTCCGTCTGATCTACTCACATGCGGAGGTTCCAGGTATAGGAAAGAAAGGCGAAAACGGGAGAGGCAACATTTTGTTTGTACAGTGCTTCACAGTTTATGCAGCATGTCCTCATCCCTGATCTCACTGGACCCGAGGCAGGCATTCTGCTGCCCCTCCTGCTGGTGAAGAAACCAGCTGAGCTGAACTGGACTGAGACAACAGCCCAGTGCCCCCTCCCAGGCCCCTCCTTCCAGTAACATCACTGATGCAGTGCGGAAAAGCCTCAGGTGGCCAAGATCTTAGGAAAGGACCTGGATGGGGCTTTCCAGAACCCCTTCCGGCGGAGGGCTGGGTGCTGAGGTGAGGAGAGAAGCCAGGGGTGGAGGGTAGTGACAGAACAGGAGGCAGCAGTAAGAGCAGAAAGCTCCACGTGCTCCTGCCGAGCTGAGTGGGTGCAGCAGCATCCCCTGGGGCCTGGGGGTGGGAGCTGCTTCCCCGGTGGAGTACCTGTCCTCAGCCCCATGGGCGAGGAGCAGCCTGCTGGAGCCCCCAAACCCACAGAGTGCTCAGGTTGGATGGTGTGGGGCGGGGGCCTCTCTGTGCTCCCGCCCCTTCAATTTCTCCTACAGACAGAGGTTAATCTTCCAAGCAGAGCTGGCTCAGACCTCAGCTAGAAACCCCCAACACACCCACCACCAGCCTGGCGTCCACACCTTCCTCTGATGCTTCTGTCATGTCCGTCTCCCCAGGTCCAGTGTCCAAACCACACAAGCACTTAAAGCCCACTGAACCTCAGCCTGGGGGTCCCTGACTCATGACATCATTATGGCCCTGCCATTTGCCTCCACCGGAATCTCCCTTTGGTCAAGTGTCCCTAGTTGAGGAAAAGGCTTCTGCATGCCCTTAGCATCCAAGACTCACAGAACTGAGAAGCAGAAAGGGCCTTCGCAGTCACCTGCGCACCCACTTCACTCTGCAGACAGGTGAAGGTCACAGGCGGGTGAGAGGCACCAAGAGGGTGTAGGGGGACCTGGACTGCAGGGTGGCCTGAGCTGAGCCCTGTTTGGTGGGGACCGTGCAGGGCTGGCCTCTCCACCTGCTGCCTCCAATCTGGCCATCTGGGCCCTTCCAGGAAACATGCTCGGTCTCTTCCTGCCTGTCACCCCCATAACACACACTGCCCAGGCAGCGCAGAAGCAGGTTTTTAAAAATCTCTCTGTACTTGGAACTGGCCAACCTTCCCGGTTCATTTTAAAACGCATACCCCATTCTCACCCCAAGCTTCCTGCATCCTGGTTTCCTTGTTGAATATTCCTAGTCCCAAACAGATCTTCTGGGAATCAGAACAGAAAAGCCCCCTGAGTCATTCCTCACTGGAGCCCCTCTCCATTGTGAACAAACTAAGCTTGCTCACTGAGGCCATGGCTATGGGCACAGGCCGTGGCCTTGGGCAGGGGGGCAGAAGAGGCCTGATCTGGGGTAGAAGGAGGGAGACCCCAAGAAAGGTGAGACTGCCTGAGACAGCCCAGATACCCCAACATTACATAAAGGCCCTCCCCTGCCTCCATCCCATGCTACCCATCCTGCCCAAAGCAGCTCCACCCGGCCCCTCCTTGGCTTTGGTGCCTAGGAAATGGGAACAAGGTTTGCTCATCCAGACCCCAGACACAGCTTCCAGCCAAACCCCAAAGAAACCAGATCGGTTGCTTAAGAAATGTCTCTCCCTCTCCTGCCACCCCCAGGCTGGCTTTCCTGGGCTCCCTCTTTTGGCAGTGCCAGAGACTATGGCAGTGGGGAGGTGGGGTGGGAAGAGCAGGAAGCTGCTTCGGGTTTCCCTCCTGCTGGACTTCCCCGCCCCCTCCACGTGCTCAGCCTCCCCCCCCCCCCCCCCCCCCAGCCGATGTAGTTATCTAAGCTGCGGGGCGTCAATCTGAGTCATGCCAAAGCAATGCCCTATGCGCCCTGAAAGCCAGGTGCCACTCTCACCATCCCTCCCACCCACTACGACAGCTTAGCTCAGGGAAAAGACAAAGTAGCCCCTAGAACCGAGCTGGGTGGTTGGGACCCCCAGTCAGACCTCCCTCTCTGCATTGTCAAAATGGGCCTGGGGCTGCTGAGAGCCGCTTTCCTACTCCAACTCAGGATGTCCATGCCCTAGTGGGTCAGGACGCCAGGCGGGCATGGCCAAGCTGTACACCACCCACTCCCCCGAGGCTGAGTCCACAACTCCCACCAAGGAGGCACAAGGCTTCTCAACCCATTTATAGCTAGAGGACCCGATGTGTAGCTGGGGAACACCCTGAGTGTGTTCTCACAAGCCTGGTTCCACCCCCTGTCCCTGGGCCCCTGGAGGGCTGGGAGCAGGGCCTCGGGCTTTGCCAAGGAAGAGCTGCAAGGCTTTTCTCCCTTGTCCACTCCCAGCCACGCCCCCACCAGAGAGGCTTCCCCCACAGCTGAGTGGGGCCACGTCCAGCCCGGGAAGGGCTCCTCTGCACCCTTGTCCAAGGACAGCTGCCTGGAGGCCAGCAACCCCACGCTGAGAGCATCCTGCACAGAGGTCGGGCCGAGGTCTATCCGCATACCTCAGACAGCTCAGCCAGCCACCAGCCACCCCCACCCAGCCGCCCTCTGTACCAGCCCTGTCACCAGCATCCCCTTTCCCATAGCACCCAAGCTCGTCAGGCTGTGAATGCTGAGCCGGGCAGGCAGACGGCACAGGGCTCTTGGCTGGCACTCTCTGTGCTGCGGGGACTGGTTTCTATGCCACCCAGGCCTGTCATCTGGCATTAGCACTGCTCTCCTCTCCCCTCCCCTGTCCCCGCTGCCCCCTCCCCAGCAGAACCCAGCTCACCTCCCCAGTGCTGAGAGGTCAGAGTAGCCCTGTGCCCTGTGTCTCTGGGCTGCCCCGATGTCCAGTCCTGAGCACTTCCCCAACCCCGGCAACTGCTCCCAGGCAGGAGGTAACAGCGGCTGTCTGTGCAAGCCCAGGAGATCCAGCAAAGATGGGCCCCATTCCCTGTGTCCCAGCCACCCTGCACCCCCACCGGCCCGTCATGCCTTCCCTCCAGCGTACAACACTCACCTTTCTTCACCCTGACCGCAGGCTCCTTAAATCAAGTAGCTCTAAACCGTCCAGTGAGACCCTCCCGGGATTCCTGGAGAAATCCAGACAGCACTGCCAAGCAGAGCGCGGTGGGCACTGAGTCCCCAGTCCACCGGGAGCGGGGACCTGGCGTGCAGCACACAGCTCCGGGGAGAAGGAATGCCTGCTGCCGGCTGCCAAGGGGACAGGGCTGCTGGGTCAATAACAAACTGAGAAGGAAAGAGGGAGGGACAGAGGGAGACAGATAGGAGCGGGGAAGAAAGGGGAGAGGAGAGCGCGCTCGTGTGCACGAGCAAAGAGACAGAGCAATGGAGTGACAGCTGGGGGTACATCTGTGATGACAGCGACAGCAGCACACACAGGCGAAGGCACGCGCGGTACGCGCGCGCACACACACACACACACACACACACACACACCAGAGGAGCTCACGGCCAGAGGGCAGTGCTCACCCTTGAAATGTGAGAAAAAAGGCACCTATGGATTAATCGCTTCCAACTGGAGAGGAGGAAAGCTGTTGAACGCTGTTTTCCCGCGGACCTCCATCTTCCTTCCCCATGCTCCTCCAAGCTCTCCCTGCCCCGACCCGCCCCCCTCTGGGTCTCTCCCCTCTCCCCCCCTTCCCTTTGGAGAAGAGGGGCAGGACCCAGGCTGCAGGAGGCCCCTAGGAAGCGGCCTTGGTCTCCCGTTCAGAGCTATGCAGGGCAGTGTCTTCCATCCTGCTTGTGGAGAAGGAAAAACTGAACCCTTTTCCCGGTCAAAAGGTGATTTATTCCAGAGAGGGTAACTGGAGGGGTGCACAGGGCAGCCCATCTGCCTGGCAGTCCTCCAGAGAGGGCCTTGAGCCACACAGAGTTGGTGTCACATGGTCACACACAGGTCACTGAGCCTCAGTGACCCCAGCCCAGGGCTACTTAGGGGGGTACAATGCTCAGTGCCAGAGCAGACAGGCTGTGCGCTCAGGGGCAGCTGCAGCTGGGTGACAGGTTGTCAGTAGGGCCCCGGGGGTGGGGGGGGCTCTGGAGGAACCCCGGATAAATGCAGCCCCGCCCCACCATGTTTGGCTTTTCCAGGCTCCTTGCTCTTATCTAGATGGGGTAGGAATGGAAGGGAAAAAAGCTGGTATTCAAGAATTCAGAAGCCTCGTTACTAACCAATCAGGACAAAGAAGTTGGGGAAATTGATATTCCAGGAGATGGCAAGCGTGTGATCCAAAGGCAAAGGAAGCCAGGGACTAAGCCAAAGGAAGAGCACGGCCGGAAGCACAGACCCTGAAGTGACCCTTCTTTGAATCTCTTAAAATCTGCCTGTCAAGAATATGGCATAGTGTGTTGCCAGTATGTCAGGGATATCCCAGCGTCCCTCTTCCATTTCACCTGTGTTTCTCGTTCCTCGAGGGGGGGTGGGGGCGGGTTCACCATCGGTGGGGGGGGGGGGGCGGCAGGAAGCAGGTCGAGAAACTCCCCTGACTCAGGATGCCTCTGGCAGATGCTCCTGCACCTCCTTTCTGTCTGCTCTGCTGGACAACACAGCAGCGAGGGCTCAGACTGCTGTCCCAGGAGGAGAGAGAGCATCTTCTACCTCCTAGTAATGCCCTGCCTCTCACCTACCCAGTTGTCACATGCATCCTACCTTCAAGCGAACTGCACCCACTTGCCTCTAAACAGAGTCTGCTCCTCCAGCTCCTTCCCTGAGTCTGGAACACTCTCCTTCCCCATGGGTAGCCTTCCCCCTCTTAAAAACCCAACCAGAAAGTCACCTCCTTTACGAAGTTTCCCTGGGCTAGCCCACAGACTTGACCTTCTCCAATCTATAGCCTTTCTTTGGGCCATCCTTGTGATTCTTTTTTTTTTTTTTTAAAGATTTTATTTATTTATTTGAGAGAGAGCACATGAGAGGGGGGAGGGTCAGAGGGAGAAGCAGACTCCCTGCCGAGCAGGGAGCCCGATGTGGGACTCGATCCTGGGACTCCAGGATCATGACCTGAGCCGAAGGCAGTCGCTTAACCAACTGAGCCACCCAGGCGCCCTATCCTTGTGATTCTTATTGCAGAAAATGTATAGTAGCTTTCTGTGATGTGGTTTATCTTCTTTCATATACTATGAGCTGTTCCGGAAGACGGACTTTGCCTCTCCCATGCTCCACTGCCTTCTTGTCAGCTGAATGAGGGATACAAGGGAAGAGCCCAAGCCTAGGTATCAGAGGACCCAGAGTCTAGACTCTGTTGCTCATTAACTAGCTATTAGTTAGTTAATGAACCTGACAGCCCTGGGCCTTGGTTTCCTGCTCTGTAGAATGAGGAGTTAGAATGATTGAGATCTTTAGTCTCCCTTCTGTTACTGGCACTCCATGACCTTGAGCATCTGCTGGCTTCCCGGCCTATAGGTATAAAAAATGGGCCCCTCCTAGCCTCGCAGCTCTTGATCAATTAAACAGTCTCTGGGCTGAGAAGGGGGAAGGACAAAGGAGATATGAGAGCTAGTGGGTAAAATGTGGAGGTGCTGACCCCTGGGAGCACAGCTCCCAACAGGGATCACTTCACACACACGCACACGCACAGCTGTTTTGCTTTGCCGTCTGTGATGACAAAGCAGCACTGAGGTGACAGCCAGGCCTCGGAGCAAAAGAGGTACATCTTGATAAGCCGTCTGCTGCCTGTGGTCTTATTGAGGCTCTTTGTTAGGTTGTCTGACAGCCAAGCAGAGAGGTTGCTTTGGAGGAAGGCACGAGATCATTGTGGAGAGGCAGAGATCTTTGTGCAGAGGCAGGGGAGAGAGAAGGGCAAGAGGAGACCCAGGGGAGAGAGAAGGACAGGCTCGGCTAGGGGCAGGAGGAAGGGGATGTCATTTTTCGACCTCTATCAAATTGTGGCAGGACCTGGGGGACAAAGGTCAGGCTCTGAAACAAGGACCAATCATGCCCAGGTGAGAGGGGGAGGTCTCTTAATAACCCACAGCGGGAGCAGCCCAGAAAGGCCAGGTGCCTCACATTCCCTCAACCCCTTTGCTTGGATTTCTCTGCACCAGGAGGTCTGAGCCTGTCTGCAAACACAGTACCAGGAGGTATTGTCTCCTGCACACAGCAGGCTGATAGGAGGTACTGGGAGGGAGGCTGGCCAGCCTGGTGCTCTGACATGGGGGGCCAGTGAGGTTCTGACAATGGCTGACCACCTGAGCAAGCAGAACAGGGACCCAAGGGTCATGCTGGCAGGTCTCCCAGGAGAGAAGAAGGCTGGGCTCCCTCAGTGTCTGGGGTGGAAAATGCAGTTTGGGTTGTAAGGCAGGAGTTGAACAGGACTTAAAATGATGAAAGCCATTAGGCAGAACAGTTTGTTGCTGAACAGGCTCCCATGCCCCTCACTCCCTCCCCCATTCTGTCCCCCGCCCCGGACCCCCCTCCCACCACCACCAGGATCTAGTGCTTCCTGCCCTGAGGAGGGTCTCTTTGTCTCCCCTGAAGTCCCCATCCCTTAGCGGGTTCCTTCCTAGGCCTTCAAGGGAATCAGAGCACAGCTTCATCTCTAGGGTCCCAAGTCCGGATCTGTAAGAGGGTGAGGCTCCATATGGGAGGAAGGAGTTCAGCAAGGTCCTGAACCCTAAAGGTAAGGGATGAGACTGAGAGATCTTATAGAATTCATTTCCCCATCAAGTGGCTGGCTCAGTGGAATTCACAAATATTTACTTATTTAATTCAAAAAATATTTTTGGAGCTCCATAATATAATATGTTAGATACGATGCTAGGTGCTAGGGATCAGAACTCACTCCCCCATGCCTACTATTAGCCCCCATGCCAATAAGGTGAGACAGGCAATAGTGAGGATAAAATAAATAAGTCATGTTCCTGAGAAATTAAAAAGTGATGAAATGAGAATGAAAGGTGAAGAGGTGGGCTGCTCTATCTGGAGAGGTCAGAGAAAGCCTCTCTAGGGGGTGATGTTTGAGCTGAGATCTGATGACGAGAAGGAGCCAGCCATGTAAAATTCTAAGGGAGGAGCATCCCAGGAAGGAAGGACAGCTGATGCAAAACCCTAGGTGGGAACGAGATTAGCATGTTTGAGGGAGAAGATGATTCAGGTTGAAATCAGAGAGAATGGCAGGGCCGGCTCCTGTGGGGTTTTGAGGTGATATTACAGAGGACTTTAGATTTTGCTCCAAGAGCAGAGGAAAGGCATTGGAAGGTTTTAAGCAAGGGAGTGACATGATTTGATCTTCAGAAAGATCACTGTCACGGCTCTTGGAGAACGGATCAGAGGGGCTGCACATCACAGAAGGTCTAGCACATTAATCCAAGTGAGAGATGTTGGTTTGGCCCAGGGTGGAGCAGACAGACTTACCATGTTTTGGAATAAGGTCTGCAGAAATTGGACGGAATAAGGGAAAATGATTACAATTAAGTGGAATATGCCCCAAATGGGGAAGTCTCAAGGAGGGTTACATTCTGGGGAGGAAAAGCCCAAGCTCGGTTTTGAACATGTGAAGTTTGAAATGCTCTTGGTGACGCAAGTGTGGAGATGTAGTAAGCAGTTGGATTGTTCTCAGTTCTGCGAAGGATCCCAGATACAAAGGACCCAGAGCTTGTCTTAGGGGGACTTATGCACCAGCTGTGGGACCGAACCTAGGGGGAGAGTCTGCTTTGTTCCCCTCCCAGCTCTACCCAAGAGTCTCAAAAACCTGTTTCCTTAGGGGAAAACAAACCCCCACTCTCTCAAGACTCTGTGTTTGAATCATAGAATTTCTTCTAGCTCGGGAATGTCATGATTCTATGCACCTTGGCTCTGAGCAAGCAGGCAGAGAGGCAGAGTCTCCCTCCAGGAATAGCCTGAAAGCTCTTTGACCAAGGAAGCCCAGGACAGGGGTAAATAAGCTTTCCTAAATCCCAAAGATTTGATCATTCTAAGCATTAGTGTGATGGCTCTCTGACAACTTTTAGAAGGTTTCTCTTCTTTCACTCAGCCTTTTTCTACAGGTAAAAGAAATTGTCTCAAATGAATATCAAGGGCGGTCTTAAAAGGAAGAATAAGAGGGAGAGACTGAGGAGTCCCCTGCAGGGATGGAGGGAACTGTGAGAGGGAGGAGGATATGTGACAACCAGCGCCGGGCCCTCCAGCATAAGCATTGTGTGTGGATTATGGCTGTCTGTGTGTCTTTTGTTTCTGTCATGACCAAGAAGTCCATGTACCTGTGCCCTTCCCACCCACTTCTTTCAGCCTGCAGACCTGGAAGCAACAAAGGAGTGCACAGAGAACTCAAATGTTCCCATATTATAGGACCTGCTCAAGAAACCTAGCCATACTTCCAGCCACAGAACTGTCATGAGACTCCCGGGGGAGGGGGGAGGGGCCTCTGAGGGCCCTGGTTCCATCATCTGTAACCACATGAACTCTAGAATTGCATTATCCAACATGGTGGCCACCAGCCACATGTAGCTATTTAAATTTAAATTAATTAAAATTAAATAAAATCCTAAAATTCAGGTCCTCAGTTATAACAGCCACATTTCAAGGGCTCAATAGCCACATGTGACTAGTGGCTACTGTATGAGACAGTGCAGAGCTAGAACAGCCCCATCATTTCGGAAAGTTCAATCAGACAGCATTGCTTTACAATCGTGGTTCCCAAAATATAGTTCCTGGACCAGTAGCATCAACACCATTTGGGAGTACTTTAGAAATGCGAATTCTCAGGCCGCACCCCAGACATACTAAATAAGAGACTCTGGGGACAGGGACAAACCTTCCAGATAATTCCTTTTTTTTTTTAAGATTTTATTTATTTATTGGAGAGAGAGAGAGCACAAGCAACGGGACGGGGCAGAGGGAGAGGGAGAAGCAGGCTTCCCTCTGAGCAGGGAGCCTGATGCAGGGCTCAATCCCAGGACCCTGGGATCATGACCTGAGCCGAAGGCAGATACTTAACCGACTGAGCCACCCAGGCACCCCGTTCCGGATGATTCTAACACATGCCAAGTTTGAGAACCAAAGCTCTAGTGTAGAATAATATTCTCTCCCATTGTCCATTTGAGCCTCCATGGTCTTTTACCCATTCAGCCTTCCTAGGGCAAGTATAATCATGACTCATTTTATAACCGAAGAAATAAATCCAAGGATCACAGCTCTGTCTAACCCAGGGCCAGAACTCTGGCCCCTTGACCCTTCCTTGGTCTCATTTTTTTTCATCAGACTTGTCTAGGATCATTCCATATTGAAAAAAAACAAAAGGAAAAAATTCTATATCTCTGTGCTGGAACTCCAGTCCATTTAGAAGAGCCAGCTGCTGAGTTTTGGGAAGTCAGAATGATCGTGATGGAAAATCTCTCCACTGAGTGGCCAGCGGGAGGATTAGAATGTGTCATGAATGTGGCAGAGCAGTGGGGAACCCAGCTCTACTCCCACTGTATGGACGAGGGAGCCGCGGCCCAGGTGGGAGACTCCTCACTCGTGCCCACCAGCTCCTTCCTGGCCGCTGCAACCCAAGTCAGGCCTGCAGAACAGAGAGGTTAAGAGCCTTAGAGACAGACCCCGGCTGCGTCCTGGTTCCATCTTTCGGGGCCGGGTGACTGAGGCAAGCCGGTAATCTCTGCAAGCCTCCGTTTCCTCCTCTGTGAAGCCCCAGTAAGAATAGAACTGCTCTGCTGTGTGGATGAAATAAGCCCATGGATGTGAAGGTGCCTGGCACTCAAAATTTTCGATGTTATTATACCAGACAGTAGGAAGTCGACCTAGTTTTTCTATTCTTTTTCTTTTCAATATAACCTGCCTTTGCTCTGTGTTCTCTGACCTCAGAGTTCTCTTAGCATGTGAGCTCCAGCTTGCATCCTCCAAGCCTATTTGGGAACCAAAGAGGCATGGGTAGCCCCTTGTAAGTGGCATCACCAAAGGGTAGTTTTTGCCAATTGGTAGCATCTCTGGTTTTCTGGAACCGACCTGCAAACCTGGGTAAACCTGATAGCACCTTTCGGCAAGGAAAGAGCCTTCTTATAAAGTGGGAGAGACCCCAAGCAGGGATTGGGTACAAGAGAGGCTGTTGTGTCAGGCTTGAGATCTAGAAAGCCCTGTGAGGGGCCCTGAATTCCCGTCTCAGCCTGCCACTTTTGGTCGCAAGACCTTGAACAGATGGCTCAGTCTCTCTACCTCTGTCTTTCCATCCTTGGGAAAAGGGAGAATGATGTGCCCGGTCCACCTGCCTTGAGTTTCCCAAGATCAGAGGATGAGTGCCATCTCATTTTTCTCTAGAACCTGGGCCTCATCTTTCTCTGGAGGTATTTTCTAGTATTAACTGCTGTGAAGAGACAGAAGCCGCCACTCTGTCTGCTTTTCTCCCCCTCCCCCACTCCCCCAGGAGCCTCGGCTCGGCTCTCACAGGCTGCCATCCCACCCAGCTCTGGTGCTACCTCTCCCCTCGGTTCCTGCTGATGCACCTCCTCTCTCTAACCTCAATCTACTTTTTTCTCTCATTGTCTCTTCCTTCCCACCATCCCCCTCCCCAAAAACACACCCATGGTCTTGCCCACCCTCTTCCCACTTCCTTGTAGCGGTGGGCGTCCAAATGAGGCTGGAGTTCCTACAACGCACATTCTGGGCGGCGACCAGGCAGGTGGGTGTGATGGTGCCAGATCAGGGTCAGGGGACTGGTCTGACACGTCTGTCCGCAGTGAGGAGAGCTGTCTCCTCGGGCTGCCCCACTGCCTCTCGGCCCCCCTCCGGGGCCCTAGCTCAGCTCTCCCGGATCCCTTCCTTCTCTGCCTATCTCAGCTCCCCATGTCTGCCTGTGGCCTCATCTCTGCTCCTGGCCTGCCTCACCGGGGGCTCTCTCTCCGCTCAGCCCCGGGAATGGGCAGGACTCGGTATTCCCACCCGCCTTGCCCCACCGGGCCGAGTAGGAGAGCGGGCCCTCAGTCCCTCTAGCCAGGACCCAAGCCTGGACTGCTGTCTATCCACAGGGCTTCCCACCCCACCCCTTCCTTCCCTGCCTCCGCTCCCCGCTCCCCGGAGCCCTCTGCACTCCCCAGGTCTCCTCGCTGTCCGCCTCAAACTCCTCCACCAGAATCTGCCCCTCTGGTCCATGGCCCCATCCGCTTGTTGCTGCCTCCTCACTTTGAGCAGGTTTGGGAAACCACAACATGAAGATGGAAGAGATGGGCTGGGAAGGGGCACCGGCCCATAACCTAGGGTCACCCTCCAAGTCATACAGGATCACAAAGAACGGGAGCCTCCAAAGGCACCCCAGGAGGCTTTGGGTGCCATGTGGCTGACCTCCAACCCTCACGAATGGGCTACAGGGGCCGCGGCACCCTTGGGTGCGGCCGAAACCCTGTGCGGGGGCTGCTGACAGCCGGGGGGCCTGCTTCTCGGCACCCTGAGCAACTGACACACAGCTTCACACATGCATACATAGCACACGTGTGTACCGTACACGCACACATATGCACAGCACACATACACCCAGCACGTACAACACACACCACGGACACACCACACATAC